>NC_057796.1:176102121-176184867 GCF_018294505.1 Triticum aestivum
ATTAGGGTGTAACCGACAATATTCACTCCACCAAACTACAGCATAACCAGTGAAAGAACCAACCGCAACCTTAACTTTTTTACGTACATCAAAATTATTGGAAGCAAATATATTATTTAGGTCAAACTCCCATTCAATATATAAAGCAGGTCTAAAACGGCCATTAAATGGTGGTATAGAAACATTAACCTGATCATGTGCATTTGGATGTTTGTGCACCTCTCGTGACGGTTGTGGTATTTGCATAGGTGATGGCACATCTCCCACGATCGACAAACCCCATGAATTGACTCTAGATCCTGTCATGATTAGTAGAAACAAGAAACAAAATTCAAGAATAATGTTCCTATGAACTACTAGGATGTGGTGGTAAAGCGCTCACAGTAAAGCAAATATCAATATCTTACAAGTTCTTACCAAGCAGCAGGTGGTGACAGGCAACCAGCGGTGTCAAATAACTCCAAAGATTGAGTAAAGCGATTGCCAGGGGAACGTACGTATACACGGTGTAGAAATATGTGGAGCTGGGTTGGCTATATATGGTAGCAAAATATTAGCAATAATCAATTCAGAGATGCAATGTTGAATAAACGCTCAACGACGGTACTGTGCTGGTCCTAGGCTAGACCGGACTAGAGACGCGAGCCTAGAACACTAATGAGGTCACGGCGTAGCACAACTAGCATCAATGAAGGATACTAAGTAGCTCTGGACAGCAAGATATAAGTGAAGATCACAACGGCAGTAAAGATAATGATGAAAAACAACTGCCAAGCAGGATATACAACAACTCTCTCCAACTTTCCTCTTGAAAAGTTTGTGCCAATTTTCTGATAATTTTTTTCAAAGAATGCTACTAACTCAAGCTTTCCAATGCAAAAAGAATCACTCAATTCCGAGTTGATATGAGGAGTGAAAGAATTCTGAAACTGGCTTGAAAAACTGGAATAAGCTGTGTCCGCGAACTTCGGAGGGCAAAAAGACCTATTTAGAAGACGATTTTGAGGTGTCAAATATTGAACTAGTCTCTGCAACTATTTAGATGCGGCTCGTCGCTAGCTTTCATTTGAGTACTCGCGGAGTCAAAACGGACTTCGTATGAGGAAGGTATGCCTGTTTTACTAAACAGTGCACAAAACAGATTCCAATCCGAATTCAACTACGAGATTGAGTCTAGATAGATCCGAATTTTGTTTTTTTCTTCTCTTTTTTTTTCCTCACACTTTTTTTCTTTCTCTTTTTTTTCTGACTTCTTTTTTTTTCTCTTTTTTTTCTCTGTCTTTTTTTTCTCTCCCTCTTTCCAAGACAAACTAGATAAGATGCAGATTGGATCAAGCGAAGATGTGAACGACCTCAACTATGATTGTGACAATGAACTATGGGTAGCACATGGTGGAATTTGATGGATGGTGTGGTGGACAGCAGAAGGGATAACGATGCAGCGGCGACGTGACTAATGTGAACAGAACTCGAAACTCTAAACGAACTAGACCCTAAGACCAGCAACTCGACACGACGATGCAACCGATAATTCAATAATGCAAACAATGAATAGAAAATTGCAAAGGCTCAGACTGGCTTGGACAAAAGGATGAATAGATCTAACTTTTTTGTGGCTTTTTCTTGGACAATAGGTAAGAAAATAAATCTAATCTAGGGGAAACTGGAAATTCTCACCGAGCAACCTGAAAACTGATACCACTTGATAGAGGCGAGGGTGTCCCGATCTTTCGATGAGATGATAACTATCGATTTGGTGGAGACGACTTTGACGATCCGACTACAAACGTGCACGACGTTGCGCCTTAGCAATCGCTAAACCAATCTCCTGAGGTTACTGACGATGCCGGAAGCACGATCAGCCTGACCACGAAGGTCTATTCCTGCAAGCAATCGAAGAACGAGCAAGAATATGATAAAGCAATCTGAATATTGCGAATATATATGAAGTATTGATAATGGTGGGAATCCGTAAGCGGTCTTGGTCTGGTCGTTGGACACAAACGAAGTACACGAAGTTGCAATGGCTAACTTTTAACTAAACAAATTCCAAGGAAAAAGCTACTAGATGGATCTACTTATATAGGAGCAAGGGGTGGCGGCCAAGGAGGTGGGAGGACGTCCCAAGGCAGCCTAAAACCAACCCTAGGTCGTACAAGGCTCATGGGCCCAAGTGGAGGTGATGCAACACCTTTGGACTTGTAGTTTGACTCGGATTCTGGTGCAACGTCAGATTGTTTCGACCATAACTCAATGCTCCGGACGAATTTAAAGGTGAATCCAATTGGGTTGGAAAGAGCACGAAATCTAGTTTCCAACAAAAAAAGAATCACCCAATTCGGAGTCCGTATGAAAAAGTTGTTGGCGTTTTGAGTCAGGTATGTCTGTGCAGTCCGAATCTGAATCCAGAACGTGAGAGACTTGGACTCTATCTTCTCTTGGCCCAAAAGTGACGTGAGAGGACTTTTTGAACGGAACCTAAACTTCTCCTTTTGCCTTATCTTCATATGTGGATTGTACAAATGTCCCATACACCTGCAATTAGACAAAACACAAAAGTGTGTGAAGTATTTTTGTTCTGGATAACATAAATAGATTATTGAATAGTTTGCACTAGAAATCACCTGACAAATATGCATGTATGCAATATTTTTGGTCGTATCCAAGGTAGTCATGTCCTCATCAGAGAACATGACAAACAAGGAGTTGCATGATAAATTTCAGCAAATGATGAGTGGCCAGATGGGAGATGTGCTAAACAGATTTGAAGAGGCTATGGAGAAGATAGATGCCGTGGAGAAGTCGTTCGAGACAAAGCTGGATAACAAGTTTAATGAATTGCTCAAGCGTCTTTCCCAACCACCACTGGCTGCACCTGTCGCACCTCTACAACAACAACAACATCTCCAACGCCGCCTTCCAAATCAAGTTGGACGAGCACAACGCGTTCCAATTGAGACTGGTCAAAATTCGGGTGCCGCTGCACCTACTGTTGATGCTTCTTTGGCTCCTGCTGCGGCGGCGGCTGAGGAGGATGACGATTATGTGGGCGATTATGAGGATGAGGTTGATCAAAATCAGAACTACGTGCAGCCACCAGCACCACCACCAGCAGGTCGACCTCAGGTATATATTCGCAACGGTAGGCCTGCACCACCACCTCAGGTACGAGATAATGACCATATTCCTAAACTGAAATTGAATATTCCACCATTTGAGGGTAGATATGTTCCTGATATATATCTTACTTGGGAGTTAGAAACTGAACAACGTTTTACATGTTTACAATATCCCGAGGAGAGACGGGTTGCTGCTGCTGTTTGTGCTTTCACTAGTTTTGCACGTGTATGGTGGTCTGAACATTGTAGATTATATCCTATTCCAGCTACTTGGGCTGCTTTGAAAACTGCTATGCGTACTCGTTGGGTTCCACCATATTATCAACGTGAATTGCTTCAAAAATTGCAGCGTTTACGACAAGGGAAAAATCCTGTAGAAGAATATTATCAGGAATTACAAACTGGCATGATTAGATGTGGTATTGTTGAGGAGAACGAAGCTATGCTTGCATGTTTTATGGGTGGATTAAATAGAGAGATTCAGACAATTCTAGAGTATAAGGAGTATACTAATATCACTCGTTTATTCCATCTTGCTTGTAAAGCTGAACGTGAAGTGTAGGATCGACAAGCATTGGCACGAACTAACTTTTCTGCAGGTCGACCTTCATCATGGACACCGCGTGCATCCTCTACTTCCACTGCACCAGCACCTCCATCAGGTGCCACGTCCAGCCGTTTTTTATACAAGAAAGCAGGCACAACCAGCACCATCTGCCAAGAGCACACCTGCCGGGCCTGCGCAGAGCTCTTCTTCGTCCATGGCATCAACAGGGCACACAAGTGATATTATTTGTCGTCGCTGTAAGGGAAGAGGACATTATGCGCGAGAATGCAAATCTCAGTGTGTGATGATTGCTACTAAGGATGGTGGGTATGAGTCCGCTAGTGACTATGATGAGGAGACTTTGGCTCTTATCACACGTGAAGAACACGGCGGAGATGATTCTGATCATGAGACGCAATACATGGCTCCTGAAGACGCTGGCAGGTATGAATGTTTAGTTGCTCAACGTGTTTTGAGTGTGCAGGTCACACAAGCTGAGCAAAATTAGAGGCATAATTTGTTCCATACAAAGGGAGTTGTGAAGGAACGTTCTGTGCGCGTCATCATAGATGGAGGGAGCTGCAACAACTTGGCTAGCATGGAGATGGTGGAGAAGCTATCTCTCACCACAAGACCACATCCACATCCTTACTACATCCAATGGTTCAACAACAGCGGCAAGGTTAAGGTAACACGTACTGTTCGTGTGCATTTTAGTATCTCTACATATGCTGATTATGTTGATTGTGATGTGGTACCTATCCAAGCATGTTCCTTATTACTTGGTCGACCATGGCAATTTGATAAAAATTCTGTACACCATGGTAGAAACAATCAGTATACTCTTGTTCATAAGGATAAAAATATTACTTTGCTTCCTATGACTCCTGATTCCATTTTGAAAGATGATATTAATAGAGCTAATAAAGCAAAACAGGAGAAGAATAAGAGTGAAAATCAGATTGTGGCAAAAGAATTTGAGCAACAAATGAAGCCCAATAATAAACCATCTAGTGTTGCTTCTGAAATTAAATTGAAAAGTGCATGTTTATTTGCCACCAAATCTGATATTGATGAGCTAGATTTCAGCAAATCTGTTTGCTATGCTTTTGTGTGCAAAGAGGCATTATTTTCATTCGAGGACGTGCCTTCCTCTTTGCCTCCTGCTGTCACTAACATTTTGCAGGAGTTCGCTGACGTCTTTCCACAAGACGTGCCACCAGGATTACCTCCCATTCGAGGGATTGAGCATCAGATTGACTTAATTCCCGGTGCATCATTACCCAACCATGCACCATACCGTACCAATCCAGAGGAGACGAAGGAGATTATGCGTCAAGTACAGGAGCTGCTCGACAAAGGTTATATACGCGAATCCCTTAGTCCTTGTGCTGTTCCTATCATTTTAGTGCCGAAAAAGGATGGTACTTCGCATATGTGCGTAGATTGTAGAGGCATTAATAATATTACTATTCGTTGTCGTCATCCTATTCCTAGGCTAAATGATATGCTTGATGAATTGAGTGGCTCTACAATATTCTCCAAAGTTGATTTGCGTAGTGGATACCATCAAATTCGTATGAAATTGGGAGATGAATGGAAAACAACATTCAAAACTAAGTTTGGATTATATGAGTGGTTAGTCATGCCTTTTGGGTTAACTAATGCACCTAGTACTTTCATGAGATTAATGAACGAAGTTTTACGTGCTTTCATTGGACGATTTGTGGTAGTTTATTTGATGACATATTGATTTATAGCAAATCTTTGGAGGAACATTTGGAACATTTACGTGTTGTTTTTATTGCTCTACGTGATGCACGTTTGTTTGGTAACCTTGGGAAGTGCACCTTTTGCACCGACCGAGTGTCTTTTCTTGGCTATGTTGTTACTCCACAGGGAATTGAAGTTGATAAAGCCAAGATTGAAGCTATTGAGAGTTGGCCGCAGCCCAAAACGGTCACACAAGTGAGGAGTTTTCTAGGCCTCGCAGGATTCTATAGGCGTTTTGTGAGAGATTTCAGCACCATTGCTGCACCTCTCAATGAGCTTACAAAGAAGGATGTGCCTTTTGTTTGGGGTACCGCACAGGAAGAAGCCTTCACGGTATTGAAAGATAAGTTGACACATGCTCCTTTACTCCAACTTCCTGATTTTAATAAGACTTTTGACCTTGAATGATAGGGGCGAGGGTGTCCCGATCTTTCGATGAGATGATAACTATCGATTTGGTGGAGACGACTTTGACGATCCGACTACAAATGTGCACGACGTTGCGCCTTATCAATCGCTAAACCAATCTCCTGAGGTTACTGACGATGCCGGAAGCACGATCAGCCTGACCACGAAGGTCTATTCCTGCAAGCAATCGAAGAACGAGCAAGAATATGATAATGCAATCTGAATATTGCGAATATATATGAAGTATTGATAGTGGTGGGAATCCGTAAGCGGTCTTGGTCTGGTCGTTGGACACAAACGAAGTACACGGAGTTGCAATGGCTAACTTTTAACTAAACAAATTCCAAGGAAAAAGCTACTAGATGGATCTACTTATATAGGAGCAAGGGGTGGCGGCCAAGGAGGTGGGAGGACGTCCCAAGGCAGCCTAAAACCAACCCTAGGTCGTACAAGGCTCATGGGCCTAAGTGGAGGTGATGCAACACCTTTGGACTTGTAGTTTGACTCGGATTCTGGTGCAACGTCAGATTGTTTCGACCATAACTCAATGCTCCGGACGAATTTAAAGGTGAATCCAATTGGGTTGGAAAGAGCACGAAATCTAGTTTCCAACAAAAAACGAATCACCCAATTCGGAGTCCGTATGAAAAAGTTGTTGGCGTTTTGAGTCAGGTATGTCTGTGCAGTCCGAATCTGAATCCAGAACGTGAGAGACTTGGACTCTATCTTCTCTTGGCCCAAAAGTAACGTGAGAGGACTTTTTGAACAGAACCTAAACTTCTCCTTTTGCCTTATCTTCATATGTGGATTGTACAAATGTCCCATACACCTGCAATTAGACAAAACACAAAAGTGTGTGAAGTATTTTTGTTCTGGATAACATAAATAGATTATTGAATAGTTTGCACTAGAAATCACCTGACAAATATGCATGTATGCAATATTTTTGGTTGTATCCAAGGTAGTCATGTCCTCATCATCCTCCCCTTCTTGAAAACAAAGCCGTCCTCGGCGTTGCTTAATCTGAAATGTGGCTAACAAAAGAGACAAGGTGTACATGTTGTATATGTATATGTCATCCATTTTTACTTCCCGTGGATTTTGCACATATGACACATGTATACATGAGTAACTTTCATAGTTAATAAAATATAAAGCCAAAATATTATCACAAGAAGTAGAAGGCATGAAAGTATTGCAACTCAGTTTGCACATATAAGTGAAGCTCTTATTCATATGAAAAGATTGACAATATTCATCATTAAACCATCCCAACATTGATGAACCATCACCAAGATTAGAGGTCATATCAAAATGATTAAACATTGGCACAATTATTTTCAAACATATTTGATCCAAATCTGATTTATTCCCTGATTCACTTGATTCTTTTGCATCGATAGTTAATTCAATGGGCTCACTCAAAATTGTTTGATCACATGGCAAAGTCAAATCATCAACATAGTCCTCTAAGGTAGCTGGTGTGATCAAAGTAGTGGGTAGCTCACCGCATGGTGCACTTAAATTGACAAGACATTCATCATACTCATGTGGAAGTGGAAGATTAGTACCTTTGTCATTACCTCTTATGATCAACTCAGATGAGGTAGGCACTCTCGGTGATGATGTGTCACATGGTGGAGGTGATGTAGTCCTCACAACAACGGATGTGGTTGTCATAGTATGCTTAGTAGTTGAAGGGACAACCGTATCAACTCTTGGAATGTGCATCTCGCGCTTGTTCTCCTTGTGCGCAACACGTTGTTTTATTTCCTGTTCAGCTTTGCAAGCAAGATGAAACAAATGGTCCATAGGATAACACTCTTCATGTATTAGTATCTCCTGAATGTCACGATTTAATCCTCCCCAAAATCTATCCATAAAATCTTCTTCACTTTCTTCTAAAGAGGAATGCAGCAAGGTAGTTTGTAAAGTATCATAATATTTCGTTACGGTGTCACTACCTTGTTTTAAATGTTGCAACTTTGTAATCATGTCACGAGTATAATAAGCGGGAACGAATGTATGTCGCATGGCAAGTTTCAAATCATCCCAAGTAGTAGGTATATCATTAGGGTGTAACCGACAATATTCACTCCACCAAACTACAGCATAACCAGTGAAAGAACCAACCGCAACCTTAACTTTTTTACGTACATCAAAATTATTGGAAGCAAATATATTATTTAGGTCAAACTCCCATTCAATATATAAAGCAGGTCTAAAACGGCCATTAAATGGTGGTATAGAAACATTAACCTGATCATGTGCATTTGGATGTTTGTGCACCTCTCGTGACAGTTGTGGTATTTGCATAGGTGATGGCACATCTCCCACGATCGACAAACCCCATGAATTGACTCTAGATCCTGTCATGATTAGTAGAAACAAGAAACAAAATTCAAGAATAATGTTCCTATGAACTACTAGGATGTGGTGGTAAAGCGCTCACAGTAAAGCAAATATCAATATCTTACAAGTTCTTACCAAGCAGCAGGTGGTGACAGGCAACCAGCGGTGTCAAATAACTCCAAAGATTGAGTAAAGCGATTGCCAGGGGAACGTACGTATACACGGTGTAGAAATATGTGGAGCTGGGTTGGCTATATATGGTAGCAAAATATTAGCAATAATCAATTCAGAGATGCAATGTTGAATAAACGCTCAACGACGGTACTGTGCTGGTCCTCGGCTAGACCGGACTAGAGACGCGAGCCTAGAACACTAATGAGGTCACGGCGTAGCACAACTAGCATCAATGAAGGATACTAAGTAGCTCTGGACAGCAAGATATAAGTGAAGATCACAACGGCAGTAAAGATGTACGTACCTTCATAGTGCATATATAGTATCATAGAGTAGTATATATCATATAGATGACCGTATTTATGGCCATGCATGACACAAAGTAGTATATCATTTATTATATATATATGTTACGATATCTACCTATGTTACTGCTTCTTTGCCACATCATCATATTTGCTATTCCCGAGTGCATGATACCGGCTACGATACCCCCACTATGGCCACCCTAAGGCTGGTCATAATATGGGAGTATCAAGCGGTATCATGCATGCCAACTAGACTTTTTGGATGATGTGGCACACAATTAAATGAGGAAAGAGAGGGTGTGGTATCATATCATGATACCGTATCATATTAAATGTTGTACTACTTTGTGTCATGCGTGGCAATTAATAAGGCAACCTAAGATACTAACTTATGATACTATGCATGCGCGCATTACGGAGGTATTACCGATCATATACTAGTATCATGCATATATACTCCCTCCTTTTCGGTTTATAGGCTTATCTCAAAATTTTAGTTTTTTCCATTTTATAAGGCTCAATTTGGTTGTTCCCCATCACATGTTTAGATTCCAAGGTGCATTAAATCATTGCATGCAAGTATATATTCAGAGAAAATTGACCAATGCATGTACTTTATGCATGCATGTATTGCAACTAATACATTGGTAAACATAATTTTTTGAGGAAAACAAAAGCATTAATTGGGTGTTTTTGCAAACTACAAAAAGTATTCCACCACTCACCATCTAACTTGGTTGGTGAGATTTTTGAATTGAGCCCTATAAATCGGAAAGGAGGGAGTATGATACTAGCTAGTCTATGATATACTAGCTACCTCACTAAGATCATGGTTAATAATACAACCAACGATCGGCTATAAGAAGTTGCCATGTCATATACAGCCGACCTCTTAGCCGGCATGTACAATAATAAGTTTTAAATACGTACTAGTTTATCAATAGTTGGCCCACCTTACATCCTCACAAAGTGTCTTGGGTCTCGTGTTGTAGCTGGCTCTACTAACCAAGAGCACGCTTTTCTTCTCTCTCCTCCTCTCTTTCCTCCAACTAATAAGCACACATATATTATTCTATTCCTTATAGCCTGCTTATGTCACTCTATTGTACTTGCTCTAAGACTAGCCACAGTAGAGAGTAACATACACTAGTAACATACACATATCCCTAGACTATGTTACTACCTTTCATAGTGGGTAGTAACATAAGTATGATAACATGCAAAGCCTCATTTATTAGGTTATAGACTCATATTGCATTGGGACATGTGATGTTACAGTAACTAGCTAAGTTACTCAAACTACCTCTCTCCTCATTAACTCATTGCCACATAAGCAAATTTGTTGAGTTGGACTCGATTTTATTGCTGAAGTTACTCCCACTGTGGCTAGTCTAATGCATAGTATCATAGAGTAGTATCATATGTAGTACTTTATTTATTGTCATGCATGACACATAGTAGCATAGCATTTATTATGATACGGTTTCATGATATGATACTTAACCCTCTCTTTCTTCATTTAATTCTATGACAGCTCGTCAAAATTGCCTAGTTGGCATGCATGATACTAGCTATGATACCCCCTTACTATCAGCCTAGCAAAGAAGGTGTACAGATCATTTGTGCGTCGCTTTGTGAGTTTTCATCCATTTGTTCGAGAAGCGGGGAGAAGTTTCAAACATTTCGGCCGCGAGGTGCGGCCACTGGCGTAGGCCTAGTTGGTATTTTAATTACAGGAAATTCAGATAGAGTTCGGACATCATCAAAATCGATGTGTGCCCGTGGCGTGCTCTCACGACCCTGGGAAAAAAATTGGTAAAGTTTGGCACAAGTTTTGATGACCGCTCATTCCAAACCGGAGCATCTCACATGAAGGATCATGGTTTCCAAAAGGAGACGTGTCAATTCAAACTCCTGTGGCCGGTGACTTCATCGTTTGGCCTCATAAAAATTTCCACGGTACACAATCACCATTATACCACGGGTTTGATTTTCTGGCGCATTTTAGGTATCGTTAGCTATATTTAAGACATTTTTTGAGATTAACGTGCATTTTGTGCATAAAAATAAAATTACAACCAGAACTGCATGTGCTGTCGAAAGGGATGAGGATCGCCGTTCGATCTGGGGGCATCCAGCGGTGCAGACGTACGATCCGTGGGGTTTGGGTTCTGGCCAATCAGAAAGCATGACTCAGATCGTGGGCGGGGTTTGGTCGGCACACGGCTTTCATCAACGAACCATGTGCTATTCGCAAACCAGATTGCATATTTTTGTTCACAAATACTGTAGTGAGATCAATTGAGTGTGCTACCTCTATAATATAATAATAATAATAATAACAATAATAATAATAATAACAAAAAACAGTTCATATTCATTGCCTGAGCTGACAGCATATCAAGGTCAACATATTAATGGTTCTTACATCAACAGAAAACCGGGCATAATCACAAATTCAGTACACGCGACAGTTCTAAATTGAATGAATTAAGCTGCAGGGTAGGCATAAAGACTAGTCTTATGGCTTAATTCTCGTGTACATGGGGGAACTGGGATCATTACGTTGACCCCGAATGAACTTGGGTTTTTTGATGATTTTACGCTGCTCTGTTACACGGGTGCATGATCCCTTGGCTGGCAACTCATCAAATTCATCGTACTCGCCCTCATCGGCAACATCGTCGACACCCAGTACCCTTCTCTTCCCATGCATCGCTAAATGGAAGTTCTTATGCAAGGGGTCTTCCACAAAGAAAATCTGGGTAGCATCGCTGGCAAGAATGAATGGGTCCGCGTGATATGCCATCATTGTCCTGTTAACGTCTTCCTATACTCATCAATCCTTACCTGACCAAGAGGGATCCATGCGCACCTGAATAATGCCACCTTAACTATCACATAGCCAAGCTCCCAAATCTCTTTGATGGTTCCATAGTATACCCTTTTATTAGCTTCATTTACAGTTATGCATTCTATTCGAACATAGTTGTTTTGATATGAGGTCTTCTGATCACGTTCCTCGGTGTAGAACGTGTATCCATTTATGTCATATGCTTGGTATGTCAACATCGTAGGTGATGGCTTTTGTGCCAACCACGTAGCAATGTCATCGATGGATCCTTGTGCCAAACGATTCTTCAGTCATTCGGCGTAGTTCTTAGTGTGCTCCTTCATCTCCACATCTGATGAAGGCACCATTGGTAAGAAGATTTGGCCAATCTCCGCCAAGTGTTCTTTGGCATAAGCGCTAAGAACTGGCCTGTTAAGCAGTACCGTCAAATGGGCTTTCTCTGCCAATTCTCCGGGTGTAGCCATTTGCGTGCCAGCAAGGACCATCTTACCTTTCAGCCTTCCCTCGTGGCGAGAGAGGGGCAAACCTATAGGTCTTTGTTTTATGTATTCGGTGCAAAACTCAACCACCTCCTCCGCGGTATGACCTTGTAGGATGCTTGCCTCTCGATGGTTTCGGTTCCGTCAAAAGCGCTTCAGTATTCCCATGAACCACTCGAAGGGATACATGTTGCGATGAAACACGAGACCACAATACTTTATCTCGTCGACAAGGTGCACAGTGAGATGGACCATGACATCAAAGAATGACGGTGGGAAAAACATCTCTAGGTTGGACAATATTCTTGAAATATCATCTTGCATATGATCCAACTCTTCGGGATCTACAACTTTCTGCATAGTTGGTTGAAGAAATCACAGAGGTCAATGAGTGTGTTTCTTCTATCTTTGTCCATCAGATTCCTGATGGCCACCAGGAGGATTTGTGTCAACATTACGTGGCAATCATGTGAATTCATGTGTCCCAACTTCATTTTACATGAGCTCACATCCATGAGACTTCTGATGTTTGCGCAGTAGGAAGAGGGTGTCTTAACTGACAACAAATAGGTGAAGGACTGTGTTGCTTCTTTTGTACTGAAATTGTCACTCTGGCGAGCTTTGATGAATTTGTCATCATCTTCTGCTTCACTCTTGCGTTTCGATTGCTCAGCAAGCATATCAAGCCGTGAACCGTCACCATCCTTTCTTTTCCCGTTCTCTTGAGCAGAGCACCAAGGATGCTTTCACATACGTTCTTCTCTACGTGCATGACATCAATGCAGTGACGTACACGTAGAATCTCCCAGTAAGGTAATTTCCAGAAAACCGATTTCTTCTTAAACACTTGACCCTTGGGTGTTTGTTTCACCGTCAAAGGGTGGTTCTTGCCAACCACAACATTAAATTTTTTTAGCCATGTTGTGGACAACCTGATGAGGACATCAATACCATTGTTACACCCACAGCCCCTGCTGCTATACATACTGGACCAATTACTAGAGCTCGCGCACGCCAATTAAATTACCAGGTACTTTCGTTTCTTGGTAATGATTCTAATGTTCATGAGAATATGATGCTGCCTAAATTGGATACATTTGTTTTGCTTACAAATTAAGGGCCTAGCTTTGTGAAGGATGAACATTGGAGCAAGAACAAGCATGGACATGATGGCATGCGCATGGGGAACAAGAACGGAGTTACAAGTGATGATTTCAGGACGTTGAAGCCACCATAATGCGTGCATGAAGCCTTGGACGAAATATACAAGATGCTACTTCATAACTTTCGTCCAGAGGCTATTCTAGGTGCTGCGTCACCTTATTATTGGGCCAGGCCCATGTAATTTCGAAATACGTGAGTATAGGCTGTTTTTAGAGTCCGTATGTGTGGGGAAACAAGAGATAGGGTTGGTTTCGGACCCCTTCCCCAAGGGCCACGAAATTCCCCCCTCTTCCTCCAGATATACAGCCCTTAGGGCGTCGTTTAGACTTTGGGTTTTCGTTTAGATTAAAAGTTCGCCATAGCTGCAACTTCGCGTACTTCGTTTGTGTTCAACGACCAGACAAAGGCATCACAGAACCCCACCTTGATCAATAAAGCTTTCATCTTATATTCGCAATATCCAGATTGCAATCTCAGTTTCTTGCTTGTTCTTCGTTTGCTCGCAGGAAACAGACCCTCGTGGTCAGGTTGATCGTGCTCCGGCGTGGTCAATAACCTCTCGGAGTTGGTTTAGCGATTGCTAAGGCGCGACGTCATCGCACGTTCGTGGTCGGATCATCAAAGTCGACTTCGACCAAAGCGATATCCATCATCTCATCGAAAGACGGGACACCTTTGCCTCTATCAAGTGGTATCAGATTTCCAGGTTGCTCGGTGAGATTTTACAGTTTTTCGTAGTTTAGATCGAGTCTGTTCTTCATACCTACAGTCCACGAAAAAGCGACACAAAAAAATTAGGGTTAGTTCATCATATCCGAACCAATCTGAGCCTTTGCATAATCTTTTTAGGGTTTTTGCTTTGTTGAATTTGCGGTTGCATCGTCGTGTCAAGTTGCTGGTCTTAGAGTCTAGTCTTTTAGAGTTTCGAGTTCTGGTCATAAGTTGTCACGCCGCCGCCGCACCATCATCATCGCCTTGCCATCTACCACCATTGCTTATCCGCCACCGCTTTGAATCTGTATCCATATACCACCACCAATCCGTATCCATATACCACCACCGATCCGTATCCATATACCACCACCGCTACCATATACCACCACCGCTGCCATATCCTACCACCATATATCCACAACCAATCCGAGTTCTTTTCATATTCGGTTTGTTTTAGAGATCCATCTATTTTTCGTTTCGTGTTTCCTTGCCTGAGTAGGTCTCGGAAAAAAAAAGTCTGGAGACCCCCGGGCAGTTTTTAGGCCAAAATTTCGGCGACCAAAAATATTTTTTCCCTATCCTATTTTTAGGTCCCGGGGAGTGTTTTGAGACACTCGCCATCATAGTGATTTTTTGTCGCACTTTTTCGTCGTCGCTGCCCTGATTTTCGAAAAAAAATAGTCAAAAAAAATTTGTGCCTATCCTGTCAGTTTGATCTGGGAAGAGTTTTGAGACACTCGCCATTATAGTGATTTTTCGCAAAAAAAAAGAGGAGCGCAAAAAGAAAGGGCGCGAAAAAAAAAGAGCAAAAAAAATTCCAGAGTGTGCTTTTCCCTTGTTTACGTGCAGCGCCGTGATTTTGTTAGTGTTCTAGGCTCGCGTCTCTAGCACGGTCTAGCCTAGGACCAGCACAGTACCGTTGTTGAGCGTTTATTTAACTTTGCATCTCTGAATTGATTATTGCTGACCATTTTTGCTACCATATTATAAGCCTTCCCAGCTCCACATACATCTACATCGTGCGTTTGACTCTCCCTGGTAATCACTCTATCCAAGCTTTGAGAGTTTTGACTACAACGGTTGCCGATCACCACCTGCTGCTGGGTAAGAACTGGTAAGAATTTGAGATTCGCTTGAAGGATTTGTGACACATCACCATCACCACCACTTCCTAGTAGTCTGTAGGATCATATTCTTTTGTGTTTCTATTGCTGCTAACCATGGCAGGATCACAAGCCGATGAGACTGATTGGGAGAACATGACGAACAAGGAGTTGCATGATAAATTTCAGCAAATGATGAGTGGCCAGGTGGGAGATGTGCTAAACAGATTTGAAGAGGCTATGGAGAAGAGGAGATAGATGCCGTGGAGAAGTCGTTCGAGACAAAGCTGGATAACAAGTTTACTGAATTACTCAAGCGTCTTCCCCAACCACCACCGGCTGCATATGTCGCACCTCTACAACAACAACAACCACATCTCCAACGCCGCCTTCCAAATCAAGTGGGACGAGCACAGCGCGTTCCAATTGAGACTGGTCAAAATTCGGGTGCCGCTGCACCTACTGTTGATGCTTCTTTGGCTCCTACTACTGCGGCGGCTGAGGAGGATGACGATTATGCGGGCGATTATGAGGATGAGGTTGATCAAAATCAGAACTACGTGCAGCCACCAGCACCACCACCAGCAGGTCGACCTCAGGTATATATTCGCAACGGTAGGCCGGCACCACCACCTCAGGTACGAGATCATGACAATCTCCCTAAACTGAAATTGAATATTCCACCATTTGAGGGTAGATTTGTTCCTGATATATATCTTACTTGGGAGTTAGAAACTGAACAACGATTTACATGTTTACAATATCCTGAGGAGAGACGTGTTCCTGCTGCTGTTTGTGCTTTCACTAGCTTTGCATGTGTTTGGTGGTCTGAACATTGTAGATTATATCCTGTTCGAGCTACTTGGGCTGCTTTGAAAACTGCTATGCGTACTCGTTGGGTTCCACCATATTATCAACGTGAATTACTTCAAAAATTGCAGCGCTAAAGACAAGGGAAAAATTCTGTAGAAGAATATTATCAGGAATTACAAACTGGCATGATTCGATGTGGTATTGTTGAGGAGAATGAAGCTATGCTTGCACGTTTTATGGGTGGATTAAATAAAGAGATTCAGACCATTCTAGAGTATAAGGATTATAATAATATCACTCGTTTATTCCATCTTGCTTGTAAAGCTGAACGTGAAGTGTAGGATCGACAGCCATTGGCGCGAACTAACTTTTCTGCAGGTCGACCTTCATCATGGACACCGCGTGCATCTTCTACTTCCACTGCACCAGCACCTCCATCAGGTTCCACCTCCAGCCGTGATGTAAGAAAGCAGGCACAACCACCACTATCTGCCAAGAGCGCACCTGGCGGGCCTGCACAGAGCTCTTCTTCTTCCATGGCATCGACAGGGCACACAAGTGATATTATTTGTCGTCGTTGTAAGGGAAGAGGACATTATGCGAGAGAATGCAAATCTCAGCGTGTAATGATTGCTACTGAGGATGGTGGGTATGAGTCCGCTAGTGACTATGATGAGGAGACTTTGGCTCTTATTACACGTGAAGAACATGGTGGAGATGATTCTGAAAATGAGACGCAATACATGGCTCCTGAAGACGCTGACAGGTATGAATGTTTAGTTGCTCAACGTGTTTTGAGTGTGCAGGTCACACAAGCAGAGCAAAATCAGAGGCATAATTTGTTCCATACAAAGGGAGTTGTGAAGGAACGTTCTGTTCGCGTCATCATAGATGGAGGGAGCTGTAACAACTTGGCTAGCATGGAGATGGTGGAGAAACTATCTCTCACCACAAGACCACATCCACATCCTTACTACATCCAATGGTTCAACAACAGCGGCAGGGTTAAGGTAACACGTACTGTTCGTGTGCATTTTAGTATCTCTACATATGCTGATTATGTTGATTGTGATGTGGTACCCATGCAAGCATGTTCCTTATTACTTGGTAGACCATGGCAATTTGATAAAAATTCTGTACACCATGGTAGAAACAATCAGTATACTCTTGTTCATAAGGATAAAAATATTACTTTGCTTCCTATGACTCCTGATTCCATTTTGAAAGATGACATTAATAGAGCTAATAAAGCAAAACAGGAGAAAAATAAGAGTGAAAATCAGATTGTGGCAAAAGAATTTGAGCAACAAATGAAACCTAATAATAAACCATCTAGTGTTGTTTCTGAAATTAAATTGAAAAGTGCATGTTTACTTGCCACAAAATCTGATATTGATGAGCTAGATTTCAACAAATCTGTTTGGTATGCTTTTGTGTGCAAAGAGGCATTATTTTCATTCGAGGACGTGCCTTCCTCTTTGCCCCCTGCTGTCACTAACATTTTGCAGGAGTTCGCTGACGTCTTCCCACAAGACGTGCCACCGGGATTACCACCTATTCGAGGGATTGAGCATCAAATTGACTTAATTCCCGGTGCATCGCTACCCAACCGTGCACCATACCGTACCAATCCAGAGGAGACGAAGGAGATTATGCGTCAAGTACAGGAGCTGCTCGACAAAGGTTATATACGCGAATCTCTTAGTCCTTGTGCTGTTCCTATTATACTTGTGCCTAAAAAGGATGGTACGTCGCGTATGCGTGTTGATTGTAGAGGCATTAATAATATTACTATTCGTTATCGTCATCCTATTCCTAGGCTAGAGATATGCTTGATGAATTGAGTGGCTCTACAATATTCTCCAAAGTTGATTTGCGTAGTGGATACCATCAAATTCGTATGAAATTGGGAGATGAATGGAAAACTGCATTTAAAACTAAGTTTGGTTTATATGAGTGGTTAGTCATGCCTTTTGGGTTAACTAATGCACCTAGTACTTTCATGAGACTAATGAACGAAGTTTTACGTGCTTTCATTGGACGATTTGTGGTAGTCTATTTTGATGATATACTGATTCTTTGGAAGAACATTTTGAACATTTACGTGCTGTGTTTATTGCTCTACGTGATGCACGTTTGTTTGGTAACCTTGGGAAGTGCACCTTTTGCACCGACCGAGTATCTTTTCTTGGCTATGTTGTTACTCCACAGGGAATTGAAGTTGATAAACCCAAGATTGAAGCTATTGAGACTTGGCTGCAGCCCAAAACGGTCACACAAGTGCGGAGTTTTCTTGGACTCGCTGGTTTGTATAGGCGTTTTGTGAGAGATTTTAGCACCCTTGCTGCACCTCTCAACGAGCTTACAAAGAAGGATGTGCCTTTTGTTTGGGGTACCGCACAGGAAGAAGCCTTCACGGTATTGAAAGATAAGTTGACACATGCTCCTTTACTCCAACTTCCTGATTTTAATAAGACTTTTGAGCTTGAATGTGATGCTAGTGGAATTGGATTAGGAGGTGTGTTATTACAAGATGGTAAACCTGTTGCATACTTTTCTGAAAAATTGAGTGGGCCTAGTCTGAATTATTCTACTTATGATAAAGAACTATATGCTCTTGTTCGGACTTTAGAAACATGGCAACATTATTTATGGCCCAAAGAATTTGTTATACATTCTGATCATGAATCTTTGAAACATATTAAAAGTCTAGCTAAACTGAATCGTAGACATGCTAAATGGGTTGAATTCATTGAAACTTTCCCTTATGTCATTAAACACAAGAAGGGTAAAGAAAATGTTATTGCTGATGCATTGTCTCGTCGCTATACTATGCTTTCACAACTTGACTTCAAAATATTTGGTTTGGAGACCATCAAAGATCAATATGTGCATGATGCTGATTTTAAAGATGTTTTGCAGAATTGTAAAGAAGGAAAAACCTGGAACAAGTTTGTCGTTAATGATGGATTTGTGTTCCGTGCTAACAAGCTATGCATTCCAGCTAGTTCTCTTCGTCTTTTGTTGTTGCAGGAGGCGCATGGAGGAGGATTAATGGGACACTTTGGCGTGAAGAAGACGGAGGACGTACTTGCTACACATTTCTTTTGGTCAAAGATGAGACGGGATGTTGAGCGTTTTGTTGCTCGCTGCACTACATGTCAAAAAGCTAAGTCACGACTAAATCCTCATGGTTTATATATGCCTTTGCCTGTACCTAGTGTTCCTTGGGAGGATATATCTATGGACTTTGTTTTAGGTTTACCTCGAACAAAGAAGGGGAGGGATAGCATATTTGTTGTCGTGGATAGATTCTCAAAAATGGCACACTTTATACCATGTCATAAAAGCGATGATGATGTTAATGTTGCTGATTTGTTCTTTCGTGAAATTATTCGTTTGCATGGTGTGCCAAATACTATTGTTTCAGATCGTGATACTAAATTTCTTAGCCACTTTTGGAGATTATTATGGGCTAAGTTGGGGACTAAACTGCTTTTTAGTACTACTTGTCACCCCCAAACTGATGGACAAACTGAAGTAGTCAATAGAACATTGTCTACTATGCTTAGGGCTGTTTTGAAGAATAATAAGAAAATGTGGGAAGAATGCTTGCCTCATATTGAGTTTGCTTATAATCGTTCATTGCATTTTACTACTAAGATGTGCCCTTTTGAAATTGTGTATGGTTTCCTACCTCGTGCACCTATTGATTTGTTGCCTCTTCCATCTTCGGAGAAGGTTAATTTTGATGCTAAACAACGTGCTGAATTGATCTTAAAAATGCATGAGTTAACTAAGGAAAACATTGAGCGTATGAATGCTAAATATAAACTTGCTGGAGATAAGGGTAGAAAACATGTTGTGTTTGCACCTGGAGATCTTGTTTGGTTACATTTGCGTAAGGATAGATTTCCTGATTTGCGCAAATCAAAGCTAATGCCACGTGCTGATGGTCCTTTTAAGGTGTTAGAGAAAATAAATGATAATGCATATAAACTTGAGCTGCCTGCAGATTTTGGGGTTAGTCCCACTTTTAACATTGCAGATTTGAAGCCTTATTTGGGTGAGGGAGATGAGCTTCCGTCGAGGACGACTTCATTTCAAGAAGGGGAGGATGATGAGGACATCAATACCATTGTTACACCCACAGCCCCTGCTGCTATACATACTGGACCAATTACTAGAGCTCGCGCACGCCAATTAAATTACCAGGTACTTTCGTTTCTTGGTAATGATTCTAATGTTCATGAGAATATGATGCTGCCTAAATTGGATACATTTGTTTTGCTTACAAATGAAGGGCCTAGCTTTGAGAAGGATGAACATTGGAGCAAGAACAAGCATGGAGATGATGGCATGCGCATGGGGAACAAGAACGGAGTTACAAGTGATGATTTCAGGACGTTGAAGCTACCATAATGCGTGCATGAAGCCTTGGACGAAATATACAAGATGCTACTTCATAACTTTCGTCCAGAGGCTATTCTAGGTGCTGCGTCACCTTATTATTGGGCCAAGCCCATGTAATTTCGAAATACGTGAGTATAGGCTGCTTTTAGAGTCCGTATGTGTGGGGAAACAAGAGATAGGGTTGGTTTCGGACCCCTTCCCCAAGGGCCACGAAATTCCCCCCCTCTTCCTCCAGATATACAGCCCTTAGGGCGTCGTTTAGACTTTGGGTTTTTGTTTAGATTAAAAGTTCGCCATAGCTGCAACTTCGCGTACTTCGTTTGTGTTCAACGACCAGACAAAGGCGTCACAGAACCCCACCTTGATCAATAAAGCTTTCATCTTATATTCGCAATATCCAGATTGCAATCTCAGTTTCTTGCTTGTTCTTCGTTTGCTCGCAGGAAACAGACCCTCGTGGTCAGGTTGATCATGCTCCGGCGTGGTCAATAACCTCTCGGAGTTGGTTTAGCGATTGCTAAGGCGCGACGTCATCGCACGTTCGTAGTCGGATCGTCAAAGTCGACTTCCACCAAAGCGATATCTATCATCTCATCGAAAGACGGGACACCTTTGCCTCTATCACCACCTCCCCTTCATAGGGTCTTGGGCCCACACCTGCCTCTGTCGTACCATCAAATTCAGCTTTCATCTTTCTGTATGGGTGAGTTTTCCATAAGAACCTATGATGACGCAAATACACGGTTTTGTGCGAGTTGGGAAGTCTTCTGCTAGTTGTCCTATCCAGGCATGTGACACACCCTACATCTCCCTCTGTTTTCTGCCCCGATGTGTTGCCAAATGCCTGCATATCTTGAATGGTGTGCACCAGCATTGCATGTAGATCAAAAATCTCCTTTCTGTAAGCATCATAACATTTTACAGCAGGCACATCTATCCACACTGTCAGCAGTTCTTCTACCAGTAGCTGAAAGTAAATGTCGATGTCATTTCCAGGTTGCTTCGGGCCTTGGATAATCATTGACATCATAATGTATTTTTTCTTCATACACAACCAAGGATCTAGGTTAGATATGCACAGAAGCACCGGTCATGTGTTGTGATTGGTGCTCATATCGCCAAAAGGATTCATCCCGTCGGTACACTCCCCGACCCTTATACTTCTAGGATCCTTGGCAAAATTTTCTAACTTGTTGTCGATTAATTCCCACTGAGCCCCATCTTTTGGGTGCCTCATAAACCTATCCGCAATTCGGTCATCATGATGTCACCGCAACCTCTTTGCCTCTCTAGGGTTTGCAAACAAACGCCTCAACCTTGGAATTAAAGGCAAGTACCAAACAACCTTGAACGGGATTCCTGTCTTGATCTCGTCGTCCAATTTATACTTGTCCTTTGCTCTCCTACGCTTGTATCGTGCATGCTTGCATGTGGGACATGCACGCAAATCTTTGTACTCACCACGGTACAATATACAATCATTCACACAAGTGTGTATCTTCTGTACTTCAAGTTCCAATGGGCAAACAATTTTCTTCGCTTCATTCGTGCTTCTGGGGAGCACATTATCTTCTGAAAGAATTTCTTTGAAAAGACCTAACATCTCTGTGAAGCCCTTGTTTCATAGACCGTTTGCTGCTTTAAATCTGAGAAGCACCGGGTGGCACTCAACTTGGAATATTTCATTTTGCAACCTGGATACAATTCTTTCTTGGAGTCCGCATCAATGGTTGGCAGATCCTTGTACCCAATCATATCCTTTTTTGGGCCCTCAAAATCTGCAATCATAGCAGCAAAATCTGGCATATCAAGATCGTCGACGTCTTGGTTTTCCAGTGGGTGTTTCGGCTTTCTGGTGTTCCATTGGTAGCTTGACGCATCTGCCCCTATGTTAGATTCAACATCCATGTGACACTGATCGGGGTTTGGCATCTCGCTGCCCTGGGTATCTTCATCCATGACCTCCTCTTCACCATGTCTGGTCCAACGTGTATATCCATCCATGAATCCCCTAGAGACTAAGTGCAACTGGACATCTGCAACTTCATGTGACTCTGTATTGACACAATCAGTACATGGACACAGGATGTAATCCGCATCACCAATTCTCCTCTTTGTACTTTCAGCCAAATTCATGAACTCTGTCACGCCACTGATAAAATCTGCGGTTTTCCAATTCTTCATCCACCGAGATCGATCCATCTGCACCACACGAATGGTAATTAAAAACAAAACAATATCATTAATACATGGATTAACTGCTGCCCAAAGATGCATGCATAAATCACAAGGTTTTATTTTTCATAATTACCGAGGGCACTCCATGTTGTTATCCAAACATGCAATGACAAAAATTAATGGCCAGTCAATTTACACGCAGAGTACTAGTACAACACTACCGTTAGGAATTGAATACCTTAATTAAGCCACTCACAAAAAGAATACCTTAATTAATTAGCCGCGCGGCGACCTCCACCCAGCAGACAGAGAAGCGCGATGCGGCGGCACGCTGAGACAACAGGGTCGAGGAGCAAAGCTTAGTGCGGCTGCCACCTGAAGTTCGACCTCCACTATCCCGCCATCGACCGCGATGGATGTGCTCAAATCATGCCGCCGCTGACCTCGATGGTTGAGCTCCTCCTATCTCCAGCCGCAGACCGAGGATTGACCTCCTATGACGCCGCCGCCGCCCACCGACCGAGGATTGACCTCTTCTCCGGTAGCCGCTGCCTAGGCCGCCGCCGCCATCTCTATATGCAGAGCGGCTTTTTTTACGGATACCGCAGAGCGGCTGTTTACACGGTATCACTGTAACTCAATTATATGGACAGGGTAGTACTTCACATACGGTTATGTAACGGCAACCGTGTCTAACCTACGTTGTCTTCTCACACGGTTTGGTGCGGAAATCGTGTGTGACGTTGTAATACCTAACACAAACGACATGTATAAACAGTGTGCCATATACAACATATAGTGCCATAAGTAGATCCCGACCGTTAGCTTATCCCCACAGTTTCCCCATTTCCCCCAAATCCCTACATAGCCTCCAAATTCCCTCACGTGGTGCTGATATTGGGGGAATGCGGGCGAGTGGTGCTGATGGTTTCGGTGCGGCTGCTCCTGCTCGTATCGCCGCCACGACGGCGGTCACCGCCAAGCACTTGCCTAAGGTCATCAGAAGGCAGGTTTACTACGGATCCGAATCGTCCTGTCATGTTCCAATCTATCCGATCTTTTTTAGCATGCCCAAAGTATAGCTCCTTGCTGAATCCATCCTGAATGACACCCCCTCCCCCCTGGAAAGCGATCTGCCGCCGGATCTGGAGCATGACTCCAGACTCCAGCAACACGAGTTCGACTCCGAGTTTTGCGCCACCAAGAAGTACCAAAAGCAGAGTTGTGTGCAGGGGCACACTCCCGCTCGACGTGTATGCACGGAGGGATTCGACATTGGCAGGCGGTTTCTTAGTTGCCCCTTAGAGGTTAGTGCTAAGTTCATCATTTTACTTCAGTTAATGCCACCGCTCATCCTGAATACTATTTAACATTGGCACGGATATGAGGCTTGTGCCTTTGTTAACTGGTTGGATGAAGAATGGCATGGCAGGGCTCGGAGTGTTATCACCAAGCTCGCAGAAGATAACATAAAGCTGAAGAAGAAACTAGTTGATTTGGAATGTACAATCAGTACGATGAAGCAAGAAAGAATCAATCACAGGCAACAGATGAAAGCAAGAGACGAGAAGGAACTAGCATGTGTAGTTCTGGTTGTCGCATTAGCCATGTTCTATGCACTGTTTGCAATGATGATTAGGGGTTTTGTTTGACAGTATTGCTAAAGCACATCTAGATGTGCTCTAAGTAATGCACATCTAGGTCATATGCCATTGATGTTACGCGAAGATTCGTGCAGATATTTTCCTTTGTCTTTTTTTCTTTTCCTTTGTAGTTTGATTATTACTGGCTTTATCAATAAGAAGAGCTCAATGTATTGCTTGCCAACTGTCCTACTCCGTTCGTACCGGTACTGGTGCATAATCCCAAAACTCGTTCCTTCTTTTTGTCCTGAAAAAATAAACCAGCCAATAGGAGTCCCGCGCAACCCCGGGAATTAGGAGCGACTGGGTACAAATAATTGTGGTTGATTATATCAGCGGTTAGATAATACGTCAATCCCCGCTTCAATTGGCATTTCGTCTTCTCTGCATACCCCGCTTAAGTGTCCACCATCTTCATCGTCCCCGGCAGGCCGCGCTACACACTGGCACACACTCTGCAGCCATGTCGAGCGACAGCGAGGACGACAGTTCGGCCAGCAGTCTGGCGCCCGATGATAGGTCAACTTCAGAATCATCCTGCTCGTCTTCGATGAGTCCAGCGTCGAGCCCAGACCTCGATTATATCCGGTTCATGGAAGGAATGCCGCCTCCGGAGTCATCAGATGACAACCAGACGGATGAGGAGCCATCGGAGGACGAAGAAGAGCACGACGATGATGATGAGGAGGAATGGTCGAACAAGGAGGAGGACGACGATGACAGCAACGACGATGACGGCAGCGGCGGCGATGAAAAGCCAACCGTCAGCGGCAAAAAGCGTCCTCGCCAAGACGATGTCGTGGGGCCATCCAACAACAACAACAAGAAGGACTAAATTAAGCAGACTGTACGTATCTCTGTTTCCGTTCGCTCATATTAATTTGTTATCTCTGTTTATCCTGTCAATCTCATCGCAGACGGTTAGTAATAAGTATTTGACAGAGATCTTCTACATTATCGCCCACAGGTTGGTTTGTTGAACTGTGTGCCCTGACGAGCACACAATTCACAAAAAAGTCCGTATGGGCTGTCTATAATGATCGCACACAATTCTGATTACCGACCTGTTTGCCGGGTATCACACACATCTTGTTACGCCGAATCGTTTGTGTTCACCTCGATCATCGCAAACAGTTCATCGGAGCGAATTGTATGCCATATATCGCACACACATTGATATGGCTGCCCATTTCTGTTGTTCTGTCTAATCGCAAATAGTTCGTATGGATCAACCATATGCCCTGCATCGCACACGCAACTAAAATCTGAACCGTGTTTGATGCATCCTCCATAGCAAACAGTTTCTTTTTTGACGGTTATTTTACACCATCGTTTGCGATTATTGCATCGCACACAGTTTCGTTGAAGGGTCTCTGATCGTAGTGTCGCGTTAGCAGCATCCTGCAGTAGTGATCACATCAGTCACTCTAACTTTGTTCACTTGTACCCCACTTAACAGTACGGTGGTTCCTATGGCTCAACAAAGAAGAATAGGAAACTACGAAACAACTATGTCTTCGTACTCCATAGTCTTCAAGTGAATGTCTTCACATGTCATAATCTTCATCGTGAATATCTTCACGAACCACCATTGTCTTCAATGTCTTCACACATTTTTAGGGGTCATCTCTGGTAGGTAAACCAAATCAATAAGGGACTACTGCATGTGTTATCCTGCAATTCTCACAAACACATTAGTCCCTCAACCAAGTTTGTCGTCAATACTCCAAAACCAACTAGGGGTGGCACTAGATGCACTTACAATCTCCCCCTTTTTGGTGATTGATGACAAACTGGTTGAAGTTTTCAACGGGGATAAAAGTATGTGAAAGTTAAGGATTAAGGCATTGTCTTCATATGTTGCAAAAGGCTCCCCCTAAAGATGTGCATATAAGTAGTTTGCTTTTGAATGCAAATGCACATGGTAGGTTTTACTTTGTGGAGATCCTCGTCAACGTACGAAGACAATTCATCATGCATCTATAAGAATAACGAAGATAATGACATGCATAATGAGAAATGGGCGTCTGCAGAATGACTTCATGCGAAATTTATCATCGCATCACAAAGTAGCAGACGACCATCAAGTTTAAGTGTTACAACTCAAGAGCCAAATAGTTTCAACATGAGAGTTGTAAGAACTTAGCAAAAAATAATGCAACCACCCATATGGACCCACTTGAAGACTATCAACCTCATATGCTTCTCCCCTTTTTGTCAGTAATGACCAAAAAGGTTTGAAGACATAGAGGATCTACTCGTTCCCAGTTGGACTAGAAGATGGAGCAGGGTCGACGTTGGAGTTTGGTGGTGCAGACGGGCCTAATGCAGAATCATGATGCAGTGCAGTCAAAGTTGGTGAAGTGGCGTCATCCTCTTCATCGACGACTCTCGCAACAATAGTTGCAGCCAAAGACGAATGTTCAGAATCTTCAATAGATGGAGTGCGACGCCAGCTTGCATTATGGGGAGGCCTGGAGTCAAACTTGAAGCTCTGTGTGAAGCCATCTTTGCGAAGATCATCTTCAGAGTAGAGCAATGTGAGGCTCTTCCAGGACCGCCGACAGGCTTCATGAGCAACAAATGAGTTCTTGGTGGCCAAGTTGCGAATGTGATTGACATCCACCAAGAGACTCTGCATCTGACGCTTCAGCCAGTCATGATGCCTATCCTGTTTTTGATGTAAAGCCACCAGAAGCTCACGGTCGTTGAGGACACGAGGATGCTTCTGAGGCCTTTGAGCTATGGTGCTGGCAGTGGCTTCAGTGTTGGCTCGGTGTGGCATACGCAAGTTGCCAGCCAGAGGATAAGCAGGAGTTGCCATATTGGGCACATGAATCCCTTCAATTGGCTGCGTGAAGCTCTAAAATTATGCATTCTGAAGGTGGAGTGGCTTCTTTGCTGGCTCGGGGTAGATGGCTTCAATGGACATATCAACATCAGGCAGAAATACAATGTGGTTGCGCGCTGAGGGTTGATAGTCGATGGTTGAATGAAGCTTGATCAAGTGCATCACCCATGGAGCATAAAATTTCAGGCCAAATAGATCAATCCCAGAAGCAGCAAGCTGTCGGATGAAGAAATCCTGAGTGTTGAATCTGATGCCATTGACTATATAGAAAACCAATGTCTTCATGGAACCTTCAAGTTTAGCTTCAGAGGAATTGTCTTTGATAGGCCAGAGAGTACGCCTCGGAATATGATATATTGTGCGTGGCAAGTACTCAAGGTCCTTAACAAAGAATTCCTTGGGGTATTCGGCGTCATGGGGCAATGGCTTCATCATGCTCAGCATTTGGCTCATGTTGGGCTCTGGCTTCTGGAAGATGCTTTGCAGCTCGTTCTGATGAAGCTGACAACCAGGTTCGTACAACTCACCTGGAGTGGGCAGGGAAGTAATCTCGATGGTATCCTGAGCTTTGGCTTCATGATGAACATCCCCTGTCATACAGAAGGAGACCGAACGGCGTGAAACTGAAGTGCATTCCTTAGGAGACGGACTGAAGCTGTTGGCAGAGATACATGTAGGCATGTGTGGCTCCCACATAGGGTCAAGAGCCCTTGCCGGCAAAGCATTCCGGCAAGGTTTCTTCTGGCCCACCGCTCTCCAGGATGCAACTGCACTAGTAACCAAGTGTGAAGCGTGCCAGTTCCATTCAAAGAAGCTTCATCAGCCAGCCCAAGCCCTTTAAACAATCCCTCTTTCCTGGCCATTTTTGGTCTAGGGGCTCGACATACTAGGCCCCTTTTGCCGTGCTATCGGGGGCTGTGAGTACTTGTTCGTCGTGATCGACAAGTTCACAAAGTGGCCGGAAGTGGAACCGGTGAGAAAGGTGACAACACAATTAGCCGTCAAGTTCTTCAAGGGACTAATCTGTCGTTTTGATGTGCCAAATAGAGTCATCACCGACAATGGCACGCAGTTCATGAGCCGCACCTTCATGCAGTATAACCAAGACCTCGGCGGCAAGTTTTGTTTTGCTTCTGTTGCTCATCCCAGAAGTAACGGCCAGGCTAAGAGGGCGAATGCAGAAGTGTTGTGAGGCCTCAAGACTAGAACTTTTGACAGGCTACATAAGTGCGAAAGGTGCTGGATTGATGAGTTGCCAACAGTTCTTTGGTCGATCAGAACGACACCAAATCAAGCCACTGGCTAGATACGCTTTGCCCTGGTATACGGGGCAGAAGCAGTTCTCCCCACGGAACTCATATACGGGTCGCCTGGAGTGCTCGCTTATGATGAGCTTGAGCAAGAGCAGTTGCGCCAAGATGATGCGACGCTCCTTGAGGAACATCATCTTCAGGCTGTTGTGCGAGCCGCTCGCTACCAGCAAGCCTAGCGCCGCTACCATAGCCGCAAGGTTCACGCCCGAAGCCTTGAGGAAGGCGACCTTATTCTGATGAGGACATCAATACCATTGTTACACCCACAGGCCCTACTGCTATACATACTGGACCAATTACTAGAGCTCGCGCACGCCAATTAAATTACCAGGTACTTTCGTTTCTTGCTAATGATTCTAATGTTCATGAGAATATGATGCTGCCTAAATTGGATACATTTGTTGTGCTTACAAATGAAGGGCCTAGCTTTGAGAAGGATGATCATTGGAGCAAGAACAAGCATGGAGATGATGGCATGCGCATGGGGAACAAGAACGGAGTTACAAGTGATGATTTCAGGACGTTGAAGCCACCATAATGTGTGCATGAAGCCTTGGACGAAATATACAAGATGCTACTTCATAACTTTCGTCCAGAGGCTATTCTAGGTGCTGCGTCACCTTATTATTGGGCCAGGCCCATGTAATTTTGAAATACATAAGTATAGGCTGTTTTTAGAGTCCGTATGTGTGAGGAAACAAGAGATAGGGTTGGTTTCGGACCCCTTCCTCAAGGGCCACGAAATTCCCCCCCTCTTCCTCCATATATACAGCCCTTAGGGCGTCGTTTAGACTTTGGGTTTTGTCTAGATTAAAAGTTCGCCCTAGCTGCAACTTCGCGTACTTCGTTTGTGTTCAGCGACCAGACAAAGGCGTCACAGAACCCCACCTTGATCAATAAAGCTTTCATCTTATATTCGCAATATCCGGATTGCAATCTCAGTTTCTTGCTTGTTCTTCGTTTGCTCGCAGGAAATAGACCCTCGTGGTCAGGTTGATCGTGCTCCGGCGTGGTCGATAACCTCTCGGAGTTGGTTTAGCGATTGCTAAGGCGCGACGTCCTCGCACGTTCGTAGTCGGATCGTCAAAGTCGACTTCCACCAAAGCGATATCCATCATCTCATCGAAAGACGGGACACCTTTGCCTCTATCAAGTGGTATCAGATTTCCAGGTTCCTCGGTGAGATTTTACAGTTTTTCGTAGTTTAGATCGAGTCTGTTCTTCATACCTACAGTCCACGAAAAAACCACAAAAAAAATTAGGGTTAGTTCATCATATCCGAACCAATCTGAGCCTTTGCATAATCTTTTTAGGGTTTTTGCTTTGTTGAATTTGCGGTTGCATCGTCGTATCAAGTTGCTGGTCTTAGAGTCTAGTCTTTTAGAGTTTCGAGTTCTGGTCATAAGTTGTCACGCCGCCGCCGCACCATCATCATCGCCTTGCCATCTACCACCATTGCTTATCCGCCACCGCTTTGAATCCGTATCCATATACCACGACCGCTACCATATACCACGACCGCTGCCATATACTACCGCCATATATCCACCACCAATCCGAGTTCTTTTCATATTCGGTTTGTTTTAGAGATCCATATATTTTCCGTTTCGTGTTTCCTTGCCTGAGTCGGTCTCGGAAAAAAAAAAGTCTGGAGACCCCCGGGCAGTTTTTAGGCCAAAATTTCGGCAACCAAAAATATTTTTTCCCTATCCTATTTTTAGGCCCCGGGTAGTGTTTTGAGACACTTGCCATCATAGTGATTTTTTGTCGCACTTTTTCGTCGTCGCTGCCCTGATTTCCGAAAAAAAAAATAGTCAAAAAATTTTTGTGCCCATCCTGTCAGTTTGACCTGGGAAGAGTTTTGAGACACTCGCCATTATAGTGATTTTTCGCAAAAAAAGAGCGCAAAAAAAAACAGAGCGAAAAAAAAGAGCAAAAAAAAAATCCAGAGTGTGCTTTTCCCTTGTTTACGTGCAGCGCCGTGATTTTGTTAGTGTTCTAGGCTCGTGTCTCTAGCACGGTCTAGCCTAGGACCAGCACAGTACCGTCGTTGAGCGTTTTTTTCAACTTTGCTTCTCTGAATTGATTATTGCAGACCATTTTGCTACCATATTATAAGCCTTCCTAGCTCCACATAAGTCTACATCGTGCGTTTGACTCTCCCTGGTAATCGCTATATCCAAGCTTTGAGAGTTTTTGACTACAACGGTTGCCGATCACCACCTGCTGCTGGGTAAGAACTGGTAAGAATTTGAGATTCGCTTGAAGGTTTTGTGACACACCACCATCACCACCACTTCTAGTAGTCTGCAGGATCATATTCTTTTGTGTTTCTATTGCTGCTAACCATGGCAGGTTCACAAGCCGATGAGACTGATTGGGAGAACATGACGAACAAGGAGTTGCATGATAAATTTCAGCAAATGATGAGTGGCCAGGTGGGAGATGTGCTAAACAGATTTGAAGAGGCTATGGAGAAGATAGATGCCGTGGAGAAGTCGTTTGAGACAAAGCTGGATAACAAGTTTACTGAATTACTCAAGCGTCTTCCCCAACCACCACCGGCTGCACATGTCGCACCTCTACAACAACAACAACCACATCTCCAACGCCGCCTTCCAAATCAAGTGGGACGGGCACAGCGCGTTCCAATTGAGATTGGTCAAAATTCGGGTGCTGCTGCCCCTACTGTTGATGCTTTTTTGGCTCCTGCTCCTGCGGCGGCTGAGGAGGATGACGATTATGCGGGCGATTATGAGGATGAGGTTGATCAAAATCAGAACTACGTGCAGCCACCAGCACCACCACCAGCAGGTCGACCTCAGGTATATATTCGCAACGGTAGGCCGGCACCACCACCTCAGGTACGAGATCATGACCATCTCCCTAAACTGAAATTGAATATTCCACCATTTGAGGGTAGATATGTTCCTGATATATATCTTACTTGGGAGTTAGAAACTGAACAACGATTTACATGTTTACAATATCCTGAGGAGAGACGTGTTCCTGCTGCTGTTTGTGCTTTCACTAGCTTTGCATGTGTTTGGTGGTCTGAACATTGTAGATTATATCCTGTTCCAGCTACTTGGGCTGCTTTGAAAACTGCTATGCGTACTCGTTGGGTTCCACCATATTATCAACGTGAATTACTTCAAAAATTGCAGCGTTTAAGACAAGGGAAAAATTCTGTAGAAGAATATTATCAGGAATTACAAACTGGCATGATTAGATGTGGTATTGTTGAGGAGAATGAAGCTATGCTTGCACGTTTTATGGGTGGATTAAATAAAGAGATTCAGACCATTCTAGAGTATAAGGATTATAATAATATCACTCGTTTATTCCATCTTGCTTGTAAGGCTGAACGTGAAGTGCAGGATCGACAACCATTGGCGCGAACTAACTTTTCTGCAGGTCGACCTTCATCATGGACACCGCGTGCATCTTCTACTTCCACTTCACCATCACCTCCATCAGGTGCCACCTCCAGCCGTGATACAAGAAAGCAGGCACAACCACCACTCTCTGCCAAGAGCACACCTGCCGGGCCTGTGCAGAGCTCTTCTTCTTCCATGGCATCGACAGGGCACACAAGTGATATTATTTGTCGTCGTTGTAAGGGAAGAGGACATTTTGCGAGAGAATGCAAATCTCAGCGTGTCATGATTGCTACTGAGGATGGTGGGTATGAGTCCGCTAGTGACTATGATGAGGAGACTTTGGCTCTTATTACACGTGAAGAACATGGTGGAGATGATTCTGAAAATGAGACGCAATACATGGCTCCTGAAGACGCTGACAGGTATGAATGTTTAGTTGCTCAACGTGTTTTGAGTGTGCAGGTCACACAAGCAGAGCAAAATCAGAGGCATAATTTGTTCCATACAAAGGGAGTTGTGAAGGAACGTTCTGTTCGCGTCATCATAGATGGAGGTAGCTTTAACAACTTGGCTAGCATGGAGATGGTGGAGAAGCTATCTCTCACCACAAGACCACATCCACATCCTTACTACATCCAATGGTTCAACAACAGCGGCAAGGTTAAGGTAACACGTACTGTTCGTGTGCATTTTAGTATCTCTACATATGCTGATTATGTTGATTGTGATGTGGTACCCATGCAAGCATGTTCCTTATTACTAGGTAGACCATGGCAATTTGATAAAAATTCTGTACACCATGGTAGAAACAATCAGTATACTCTTGTTCATAAGGATAAAAATATTACTTTGCTTCCTATGACTCCTGATTCCATTTTGAAAGATGACATTAATAGAGCTACTAAAGCAAAACAGGAGAAAAATAAGAGTGAAAATCAGATTGTGGCAAAGGAATTTGAGCAACAAATGAAACCTAATAATAAACCATCTAGTGTTGTTTCTGAAATTAATTTGAAAAGTGCATGTTTACTTGCCACAAAATCTGATATTGATGAACTAGATTTCAGCAAATCTGTTTGCTATGCTTTTGTGTGCAAAGAGGCATTATTTTCATTCGAGGACGTGCCTTCCTCTTTGCCCCCTGCTGTCACTCACATTTTGCAGGAGTTCGCTGACGTCTTCCCACAAGACGTGCCACCGGGATTACCACCTATTCGAGGGATTGAGCATCAAATTGACTTAATTCCCGGTGCATCGCTACCCAACCGTGCACCATACCGTACCAATCCAGAGGAGACGAAGGAGATTATGCGTCAAGTACAGGAGCTGCTCGACAAAGGTTATCTACGCGAATCTCTTAGTCCTTGTGCTGTTCCTATTATACTCGTGCCTAAAAAGGATGGTACGTCGCGTATGTGTGTTGATTGTAGAGGCATTAATAATATTACTATTCGTTATCGTCATCCTATTCCTAGGCTCGATGATATGCTTGATGAATTGAGTGGCTCTACAATATTCTCCAAAGTTGATTTGCGTAGTGGATACCATCAAATTCGTATGAAATTGGGAGATGAATGGAAAACTGCATTTAAAACTAAGTTTGGTTTATATGAGTGGTTAGTCATGCCTTTTGGGTTAACTAATGCACCTAGTACTTTCATGAGACTAATGAACGAAGTTTTACGTGCTTTCATTGGACGATTTGTGGTGGTCTATTTTGATGATATACTGATTTATAGCAAATCTTTGGAAGAACATTTGGAACATTTACGTGCTGTTTTTATTGCTCTACGTGATGCACGTTTGTTTGGTAACCTTGGGAAGTGCACCTTTTGCACCGACCGAGTATCTGTTCTTGGTTATGTTGTTACTCCACAGGGAATTGAAGTTGATAAAGCCAAGATTGAAGCTATTGAGAGTTGGCCGCAGCCCAAAACGGTCACACAAGTGCGGAGTTTTCTTGGACTCGCTGGTTTCTATAGGCGTTTTGTGAGAGATTTTAGCACCATTGCTGCACCTCTCAACGAGCTTACAAAGAAGGATGTGCCTTTTGTTTGGGGTACCGCACAGGAAGAAGCCTTCACGGTATTGAAAGATAAGTTGACACATGCTCCTTTACTCCAACTTCCTGATTTTAATAAGACTTTTGAGCTTGAATGTGATGCTAGTGGCATTGGATTAGGAGGTGTGTTATTACAAGATGGCAAACCTGTTGCATACTTTTCTGAAAAATTGAGTGGGCCTAGTCTGAATTATTCTACTTATGATAAAGAACTATATGCTCTTGTTCGGACTTTAGAAACATGGCAACATTATTTATGGCCCAAAGAATTTGTTATACATTCTGATCATGAATCTTTGAAACATATTAAAAGTCAAGCTAAACTGAATCGTAGACATGCTACATGGGTTGAATTCATTGAAACTTTCCCTTATGTCATTAAACACAAGAAGGGTAAAGAAAATGTTATTGCTGATGCATTGTCTCGTCGCTATACTATGCTTTCACAACTTGACTTCAAAATATTTGGTTTGGAGACCATCAAAGATCAATATGTGCATGATGCTGATTTTAAAGATGTATTGCAGAATTGTAAAGAAGGAAGAACCTGGAACAAGTTTGTCGTTAATGATGGATTTGTGTTCCGTGCTAACAAGCTATGCATTCCAGCTAGCTCTCTTCGTCTTTTGTTGTTGCAGGAGGCGCATGGAGGAGGATTAATGGGACACTTTGGCGTGAAGAAGACGGAGGACGTACTTGCTACACATTTCTTTTGGCCAAAGATGAGACGGGATGTTGAGCGTTTTGTTGCTCGCTGCACTACATGTCGAAAAGCTAAGTCACGACTCAATCCTCATGGTTTATATATGCCTTTGCCTGTACCTAGTGTTCCTTGGGAGGATATATCTATGGACTTTGTTTTAGGTTTACCTCGAACAAAGAAGGGGAGGGATAGCATATTTGTTGTCGTGGATAGATTCTCGAAAATGGCACACTTTATACCATGTCATAAAAGCGATGATGCTGTTAATGTTGCTGATTTGTTCTTTCGTGAAATTATTCGCTTGCATGGTGTGCCAAATACTATTGTTTCAGATCGTGATACTAAATTTCTTAGCCACTTTTGGAGATGTTTATGGGCTAAGTTGGGGACCAAACTGCTTTTTAGTACTACTTGTCACCCCCAAACTGATGGACAAACTGAAGTAGTCAATAGAACATTGTCTACAATGCTTAGGGCTGTTTTGAAGAATAATAAGAAAATGTGGGAAGAATGCTTACCTCATATTGAGTTTGCTTATAATCGTTCATTGCATTCTACTACTAAGATGTGCCCTTTTGAAATTGTGTATGGTTTCCTACCTCGTGCACCTATTGATTTGTTGCCTCTTCCATCTTCGGAGAAGGTTAATTTTGATGCTAAACAACGTGCTGAATTGATCTTAAAAATGCATGAGTTAACTAAGGAAAACATTGAGCGTATGAATGCTAAATATAAACTTGCTGGAGATAAGGGTAGAAAACATGTTGTGTTTGCACCTGGAGATCTTGTTTGGTTACATTTGCGTAAGGATAGATTTCCTGATTTGCGCAAATCAAAGCTAATGCCACGTGCTGATGGTCCTTTAAGGTGTTAGAGAAAATAAATGATAATGCATATAAACTTGAGCTGCCTGCAGATTTTGGGGTTAGTCCCACTTTTAACATTGCAGATTTGAAGCCTTATTTGGGTGAGGAAGATGAGCTTCCGTCGAGGACGACTTCATTTCAAGAAGGGGAGGATGATGAGGACATCAATACCATTGTTACACCCACAGGCCCTGCTGCTATACATACTGGACCAATTACTAGAGCTCGCGCACGCCAATTAAATTACCAGGTACTTTCGTTTCTTGGTAATGATTCTAATGTTCATGAGAATATGATGCTGCCTAAATTGGATACATTTGTTGTGCTTACAAATGAAGGGCCTAGCTTTGAGAAGGATGATCATTGGAGCAAGAACAAGCATGGAGATGATGGCATGCGCATGGGGAACAAGAACGGAGTTACAAGTGATGATTTCAGGACGTTGAAGCCACCATAATGCGTGCATGAAGCCTTGGACGAAATATACAAGATGCTACTTCATAACTTTCGTCCAGAGGCTATTCTAGGTGCTGCGTCACCTTATTATTGGGCCAGGCCCATGTAATTTCGAAATACATAAGTATAGGCTGTTTTTAGAGTCCGTATGTGTGGGGAAACAAGAGATAGGGTTGGTTTCGGACCCCTTCCTCAAGGGCCACGAAATTCCCCCCCTCTTCCTCCATATATACAGCCCTTAGGGCGTCGTTTAGACTTTGGGTTTTGTCTAGATTAAAAGTTCGCCCTAGCTGCAACTTCGCGTACTTCGTTTGTGTTCAGCGACCAGACAAAGGCGTCACAGAACCCCACCTTGATCAATAAAGCTTTCATCTTATATTCGCAATATCCGGATTGCAATCTCAGTTTCTTGCTTGTTCTTCGTTTGCTCGCAGGAAACAGACCCTCGTGGTCAGGTTGATCGTGCTCCGGCGTGGTCGATAACCTCTCGGAGTTGGTTTAGCGATTGCTAAGGCGCGACGTCCTCGCACGTTCGTAGTCGGATCGTCAAAGTCGACTTCCACCAAAGCGATATCCATCATCTCATCGAAAGACGGGACACCTTTGCCTCTATCATATTCTTCGGTGAATCCAATCTGCCAAGAGTTCAAACAAGTTGACGCCAAAGTGGGAAGGCCCTTATCGGGTAATACGAGTCACCAGGCCCGGCGCAGTCCGCGTGGAGACCGAAGATGGCATTCCGGTGAGCAATTCCTGGAATATCGAACATCTTCGCAAGTTCTACCCCTAGGGCGTGGTTGCCGGGAGCCCCGGCTACCCCCCTTTTATACTAGCCTTGCTGGCAAGGCATGTAACCCTATGTACAAAGCCAGGCGCAAACCCTGTGCGTAGTCAGGGAAAGAAAACCCTTAGTATGTACAGTTTCCCATTGATTTCCATGTTTATGTGTATACGTATATACATATATACATGCTTGTCCAGGATATTGTACTGCTTTTTGATTCCAACAAATGTTAATGGACCGCCAAGGTTCCATGCTCCTGCCATCTCTTCTTTCCAGCCGCAGCAAGGACGCTCGATCCCACCAAGGACCCGGCTCTGGCAAGAAGTTGAGAAGACTGCCCGGCACGTGGATCCCCGGCAAACCAAACAGATAAAGTTTTCCTCTTGCCCATTCATGTTCGTAACCTGTGACTTGTGCATCAGAAAACCTCGCCACTCTCTTTTAAACACGGATGCTCCCATCCCTAGCCCGAACGAAGCTTCGGTTGGAATGTTCGTAGTAGCCCTTGCTAAAAGGAGATTGACGAGGGGCTGGAACCATTGTCTGTAGCCCAGCAGATGTAATTCTCCGGCAGGCACAGAGGGCACCGGCAGGACAGTTTGCCGGGGGGACTCGTTTATTTGCATTAAGGAGGCATTTCGCCTCTGCATGGACGCATACATGCATGGGTTCCCGGCAAGGCTGATCTTTTTCATTGACATGATGATACCAGTACGAATGTTACGGGGCACAGGCATGGGCTCGAGAGATTACATTATTTAGAAATTAAGATTTGGCAAGTGCCTACAAGCTAATAGAAAGATAAGTGCCTCGCCATCTCCGTTCTTGCCCCTTTCCTCCCAGGTGCGGCAGGTGAAGGCAAAGAAGGGGCGACGGGGAATGCGCCGATGGATAGCATGGCGAGGATGACCCTTGGCAAGGCGCGTGGCCGAGGGAGGAGGGTGATGCAGATGACTGTGCTGCCGCCGATGGTCAACCGGCGTCCCCCCGCCCGCTACCCTCGTCGTCGTTGTCCTCCTCGTCACTGTCGCCCGAGGAGGAAGTTTCGTTGTCGGTGGATCTCTCCGAGTAGCACCCTAAGCGGGTTCCCAAGTGCCCGAAGACCTTGACGGAGAGTAGGCCGTTCTCCATTAATTTAAACTGGAGAACGTGCCCCTCTGATAGGCTATGGGCGCGGGCAAAGGTCTTCCACCCATGGTGGAGATACATGACTTGAGGGGCGGGGAAGTCGACGTCGACCCGCATGCCTCCGTTCCCGCAGCCCCTCATGTGCAGCCTCAAGGCCTGTGGCAGGTCGAGCTCCATTTCCCGAGCGAACGGGGTGGGGAGGCTGAGCTGACCGCACACTAGCTTGTACAGCCTGATGAAGAACTCGTGGGGCTAGTCTCCGACGTGGCCCTCCATTGGAGGGGGGGCACTGGCGGAAGCGCGGCCGGTGCGCCGCCCCGTCCTCCTCTCCCCTGAGCACCACGGAGGCCTCGGCCTCGCCCCCTCCCTCTTCCTCCCACAGCGGGCTCTGCCGCTGTGAGCTCCGAAGGAGGGAGGACACGCTGTCGAGCAGAAGCCCTTGTCGCCGCCATTGGAGCGCCGGCGCGCCGTCTCACCATGGCGAGTGGAAGAAAGGGGCCAAGCAGGAAGGAGATGAAATGCAGAAGGATGTTGTGCCTCTCCCCTTCTATAGAGGGGCAGGGCCGGGGCTCGGCCCCCCAACCTAAGGGCGGCCGCCCCACTCGACCAATCCGGCCGCCAGAGGCGTAGGGAATTAGGACTGACCCACTGCTCCAATCAGCAACGCCCGGCTTCCCGCCTCGGCGTTAAGGCCCGTGCCCTCCGTATCCGCCTCCTACCCTCCCTGAGCCATGGGGGGCACGTGGCGGGCGGGCCGGACTTAAGAAGACAAGTGGGACGACCGTTTTCCACCCCATGATCGTGGGGCGCGGGTGCCATGACGACCACGACCCGAGTCCACTTTGTAAATGAGTCGCACCCCTGCGGCTTCCTCTTTTTTATGGGGAAGACGCGGGCCGCCTCTTTACTATTCACCGCAGGGTGATGCAAGCGTGCTTCGACCGTCCCACGTACAACCCCCACGTCACGCACTCAATGCGGGTCGTGGGGAAGCGCAATTGGCGACTGAGGAGGATAAAACTTTGGCACGCGTACCCGCGCACCGTTCTGGGCCTGGCCCAACAACGCTTCGCGCTTATGTGTGGCCCAGGCCCGGGGGCTCGTGTCGGTGTACAAAAGTAAGGACCTTTCTATACCCCTTTTACTTGTGCACGGGCAGTCGTAGCCACGCTTGTGGCCATGCTTGGCGAGGCAGAAGAAGCAAAGGTATGAGACTGCCAAGGCAGCACTCAAGCCGGAGGCATGAAGAGCGAAGGGGCAAGATGGGCTTCCCCCGGCCACAACCTTGCCGAGGCGGCCTACGTAGCCCCGGCAAGAGCCTTGCCGGGGCGACTTGCTCCACACCAGCGAGACCGCCACCCTTAAGCCTGAGAGCTCTGACACCTGTCGACAACATCGAGACCAAGTGATGAGGACATCAATATCATTGTTACACCCACAGCCCCTACTGCTATACATACTGGACCAATTACTAGAGCTCGCGCACGCCAATTAAATTACCAGGTACTTTCGTTTCTTGGTAATGATTCTAATGTTCATGAGAATATGATGCTGCCTAAATTGGATACATTTGTTTTGCTTACAAATGAAGGGCCTAGCTTTGAGAAGGATGAACATTGGAGCAAGAACAAGCATGGAGATGATGGCATGCGCATGGGGGACAAGAACGGAGTTACAAGTGATGATTTCAGGACGTTGAAGCCACCATAATGCATGCATGAAGCCTTGGACGAAATATACAAGATGCTACTTCATAACTTTCGTCCAGAGGCTATTCTAGGTGCTGCGTCACCTTATTATTGGGCCAGGCCCATGTAATTTCGAAATACTTGAGTATAGGCTATTTTTAGAGTCCGTATGTGTGGGGAAACAAGAGATAGGTTGGTTTCGGACCCCTTCCCCAAGGGCCACGAAATTCCCCCCCTCTTCCTCCATATATACAGCCCTTAGGGCGTCGTTTAGACTTTGGGTTTTGTTTAGATTAAAAGTTCGCCATAGCTGCAACTTCGCGTACTTCGTTTGTGTTCAACGACCAGACAAAGGCGTCACAGAACCACACCTTGATCAATAAAGCTTTCATCTTATATTCGCAATATCCAGATTGCAATCTCAGTTTCTTGCTTGTTCTTCATTTGCTCGCAGGAAACAGACCCTCGTGGTCAGGTTGATCGTGCTCCGGCGTGGTCAATAACCTCTCGGAGTTGGTTTAGCGATTGCTAAGGCGCGACGTCCTCGCACGTTCGTAGTCGGATCGTCAAAGTCGACATCCATCAAAGCGATATCCATCATCTCATCGAAAGACGGGACACCTTTGCCTCTATCAAGTGGTATCAGATTTCCAGGTTGCTTGGTGAGATTTTACAGTTTTTCGTAGTTTAGATCGAGTCTGTTTTTCATACCTACAGTCCACGAAAATGCCACAAAAAAATTTAGGGTTAGTTTAGTATACCCGAACCAATCTGAGCCTTTGCATAATCTTTTTAGGGTTTTTGCTTTGTTGAATTTGCGGTTGCATCGTCGTGTCAAGTTGCTGGTCTTAGAGTCTAGTCTTTTAGAGTTTCGAGCTCTGGTCATAAGTTGTCACGCCGCCGCCGCACCATCATCATCGCCTTGCCATCTACCACTATTGCTTATCCGCCACCGCTCTGAATCCGTATCCATATACCACCCCCAATCCGTATCCATATACCACCACCGATCCGTATCCATATACCACCACCGCTACCATATACCACCACCGCTGCCATATCCTACCACCATATATCCACCACCAATCCGAGTTCTTTTCATATTCGGTTTGTTTTAGAGATCCATCTATTTTCCGTTTCCTGTTTCCTTGCCTGAGTAGGTCTCGGAAAAAAAAGAGTCTGGAGACCCCCGGGCAGTTTTTAGGCCAAAATTTCGGCAACCAAAAATATTTTTTCCCTATCCTATTTTTAGGTCCCGGGGAGTGTTTTTTTGTCGCACTTTTTCGTCGTCGCTGCCCTGATTTCCGAAAAAAAATAGTCAAAAAAATTTTGTGCCCATCCTGTCAGTTTGACCTGGGAAGAGTTTTGAGACACCCGGCATTATAGTGATTTTTTGCAAAAAAAAAGGAGCGCAAAAAAAAGAGAGCGAAAAAAAAGAGCAAAAAAAAATTCCAGAGTGTGCTTTTCCCTTGTTTACGTGCAGCGTCGTGATTTTGTTAGTGTTCTAGGCTCGCGTCTCTAGCACGGTCTAGCCTAGGACCAGCACAGTACCGTCGTTGAGCGTTTCTTCAACTTTGCATCTCTGAATTGATTATTGCAGACCATTTTTGCTACCATATTATAAGCCTTCCCAGCTCCACATACATCTACATCGTGCGTTTGACTCTCCCTGGTAATCGCTCTATCCAAGCTTTGAGAGTTTTGACTACAACGGTTGCCGATCACCACCTGCTGCTGGGTAAGAACTGGTAAGAATTTGAGATTCGCTTGAAGGTTTTGTGACACACCACCATCACCACCACTTCCTAGTAGTCTGCAGGATCATATTCTTTTGTGTTTCTTCACAAGCCGATGAGACTGATTGGGAGAACATGACGAACAAGGAGTTGCATGATAAATTTCAGCAAATGATGAGTGGCCAGGTGGGAGATGTGCTAAACAGATTTGAAGAGGCTATGGAGAAGATAGATGCCGTGGAGAAGTTGTTCGAGACAAAGTTGGATAACAAGTTTACTGAATTACTCAAGCGTCTTCCCCAACCGCCACCGGCTGCACATGTCGCACCTCTACAACAACAACAACCACATCTCCAACGCCACCTTCCAAATCAAGTGGGACAAGCACAGCGCGTTCCAATTGAGACTGGTCAAAATTCGGGTGCCGCTGCACCTACTGTTGATGCTTCTTTGGCTCCTGCTACTGCGGCGGCTGAGGAGGATGACGATTATGCAGGCGATTATGAGGATGAGGTTGATCAAAATCAGAACTATGTGCAGCCACCAGCACCACCACCAGCAGGTCGACCTCAGGTATATAATCGCAACGGTAGGCCGGCACCACCACCTCAGGTACGAGACCATGACCATGTTCCTAAACTGAAATTGAATATACCATCGTTTGAGGGTAGATACATTCCTGATGTATATCTTACCTGGGAGTTAGAAACTGAACAATGTTTTACATGTTTACAATATCCCGAGGAGAGACGGGTTGCTGCTGCTGTTTGTGCTTTCACTAGTTTTGCATGTGTATGGTGGTCTGAACATTGTAGATTATATCCTGTTCCAGCTACTTGGGCTGCTTTGAAAACTGCTATGCGTACTCGTTGGGTTCCACCATATTATCAACGTGAATTACTTCAAAAATTGCAGCGCTTAAGACAAGGGAAAAATTCTGTAGAAGAATATTATCAGGAATTACAAACTGGCATGATTAGATGTGGTATTGTTGAGGAGAATGAAGCTATGCTTGCATGTTTTATGGGTGGATTAAATGAAGAGATTCAGACCATTCTAGAGTATAAGGATTATAATAATATCACTCGTTTATTCCATCTTGCTTGTAAAGCTGAACGTGAAGTGCAGGATCGACAGCCATTGGCGCGAACTAACTTTTCTGCAGGTCAACCTTCATCATGGACACCGCGTGCATCTTCTACTTCCACTGCACCAGCACCTCCATCAGGTTCCAGCTCCAGCCATGATACAAGAAAGCAGGCACAACCACCACTATCTGCCAAGAGCGCACCTGCCGGGCCTGCACAGAGCTCTTCTTCTTCCATGGCATCGACAGGGCACACAAGTGATATTATTTGTCGTCGTTGTAAGGGAAGAGGACATTATGTGAGAGAATGCAGATCTCAGCGTGTAATGATTGCTACTGAGGATGGTGGGTATGAATCCGCTAGTGACTATGATGAGGAGACTTTGGCTCTTATTACACGTGAAGAACATGGTGGAGATGATTCTAAAAATGAGACGCAATTCATGGCTCCTGAAAACGCTGACAGGTATGAATGTTTAGTTGCTCAACGTGTTTTGAGTGTGTAGGTCACACAAGCAGAGCAAAATGAGAGGCATAATTTGTTCCATACAAAGAGAGCTGTGAAGGAACGTTCTGTTCGCGTCATCATAGATGGAGGGAGCTGTAACAACTTGGCTAGCATGGAGATGGTGGAGAAGCTATCTGTCACCACAAGACCACATCCACATCCTTACTACATCCAATGGTTCAACAACAACGGCAAGGTTAAGGTAACACATACTGTTCGTGTGCATTTTAGTATCTCTACATATGCTGATTATGTTGATTGTGATGTGGTACCCATGCAAGCATGTTCCTTATTACTTGGTAGACCATGGCAATTTGATAAAAATTCTGTACACCATGGTAGAAACAATCAGTATACTCTTGTTCATAAGGATAAAAATATTACTTTGCTTCTTATGACTCCTGATTCCATTTTGAAAGATGACATTAATAGAGCTAATAAAGCAAAACAGGAGAAAAATAAGAGTGAAAATCAGATTGTGGCAAAAGAATTTGAGCAACAAATGAAACCTAATAATAAACCATCTAGTGTTGTTTCTGAAATTAAATTGAAAAGTGCATGTTTACTTGCCACAAAATCTGATATTGATGAGCTAGATTTCAGCAAATCTGTTTGCTATGCTTTTGTGTGCAAAGAGGCATTATTTTCATTCGAGGACGTGCCTTCCTCTTTGCCCCCTGCTGTCACTAACATTTTGCAGGAGTTCGCTGACGTCTTCCCACAAGACGTGCCACCGAGATTACCACCTATTCGAGGGATTGAGCATCAAATTGACTTTATTCCCGGTGCATCGCTACCCAACCGTGCACCATACCGTACCAATCCAGAGGAGACGAAGGAGATTATGCGTCAAGTACAGGAGCTGCTCGACAAAGGTTATATACGCGAATCTCTTAGTCCTTGTGCTGTTCCTATTATACTAGTGCCTTAAAAGGATGGTACGTCGCGTATGTGTGTTGATTGTAGAGGCATTAATAATATTACTATTCGTTATCGTCATCCTATTCCTAGGCTAGATGATATGCTTGATGAATTGAGTGGCTCTACAATATTCTCCAAAGTTGATTTGCGTAGTGGATACCATCAAATTCGTATGAAATTGGGAGATGAATGGAAAACTGCATTTAAAACTAAGTTTGGTTTATATGAGTGGTTAGTCATGCCTTTTGGGTTAACTAATGCACCTAGTACTTTCATGAGACTAATGAACGAAGTTTTACGTGCTTTCATTGGACGATTTGTGGTAGTCTATTTTGATGATATACTGATTTATTGCAAATCTTTGGAAGAACATTTGGAACATTTACGTGTTGTTTTTATTGCTCTATGTGATGCACGTTTGTTTGGTAACCTTGGGAAGTGCACCTTTTGCACCGACCGAGTATCTTTTCTTGGCTATGTTGTTACTCCACAGGGAATTGAAGTTGATAAAGCCAAGATTGAAGCTATTGAGAGTTGGCCGCAGCCCAAAACGGTCACACAAGTGCGGAGTTTACTTGGACTCGCTGGTTTCTATAGGCGTTTTGTGAGAGATTTTAGCACCATTGTTGCACCTCTCAACGAGCTTACAAAGAAGGATGTGCCTTTTGTTTGGGGTACCGCACAGGAAGAAGCCTTCACGGTATTGAAAGATAAGTTGACACATGCTCCGTTACTCCAACTTCCTGATTTTAATAAGACTTTTGAGCTTGAATGTGATGCTAGTGGAATTGGATTAGAAGGTGTGTTATTACAAGATGGTAAACCTGTTGCATACTTTTCTGAAAAATTGAGTGGGCCTAGTCTGAATTATTCTACTTATGATAAAGAACTATATGCTCTTGTTCGGACTTTAGAAACATGGCAACATTATTTATGGCCCAAAGAATTTGTTATACATTCTGATCATGAATCTTTGAAACATATTAAAAGTCAAGCTAAACTGAATCGTAGACATGCTAAATGGGTTGAATTCATTGAAACTTTCCCTTATGTCATTAAACACAAGAAGGGTAAAGAAAATGTTATTGCTGATGCATTGTCTCGTCGCTATACTATGCTTTCACAACTTGACTTCAAAATATTTGGTTTGGAGACCATCAAAGATCAATATGTGCATGATGCTGATTTTAAAGATGTTTTGCAGAATTGTAAAGAAGGAAGAACCTGGAACAAGTTTGTCGTTAATGATGGATTTGTGTTCCGTGCTAACAAGCTATGCATTCCAGCTAGCTCTCTTCGTCTTTTGTTGTTGCAGGAGGCGCATGGAGGAGGATTAATGGGACACTTTGGCGTGAAGAAGACGGAGGACGTACTTGCTACACATTTCTTTTGGCCAAAGATGAGACGGGATGTTGAGCGTTTCGTTGCTCGCTGCACTACATGTCAAAAAGCTAAGTCACGAATCAATCCTCATGGTTTATATATGCCTTTGCCTGTACCTAGTGTTCCTTGGGAGGATATATCTATGGACTTTGTTTTAGGTTTACCTCGAAGAAAGAAGGGGAGGGATAGCATATTTGTTGTCGTGGATAGATTCTCAAAAATGGCACACTTTATACCATGTCATAAAAGCGATGATGCTGTTAATGTTGCTGATTTGTTCTTCCGTGAAATTATTCGTTTGCATGGTGTGCCAAATACTATTGTTTCAGATCGTGATACTAAATTTCTTAGCCACTTTTGGAGATGTTTATGGGCTAAGTTGGGGACTAAACTGCTTTTTAGTACTACTTGTCACCCCCAAACTGATGGACAAACTGAAGTAGTCAATAGAACATTGTCTACTATGCTTAGGGCTGTTTTGAAGAATAATAAGAAAATGAGGGAAGTATGCTTGCCTCATATTGAGTTTGCTTATAATCGTTCATTGCATTCTACTACTAAGATGTGCCCTTTTGAAATTGTGTATGGGTTCCTACCTCGTGCACCTATTGATTTGTTGCCTCTTCCATCTTCGGAGAAGGTTAATTTTGATGCTAAACAACGTGCTGAATTGATCTTAAAAATGCATGAGTTAACTAAGGAAAACATTGATCGTATGAATGCTAAATATAAACTTGCTGGAGATAAGGGTAGAAAACATGTTGTGTTTGCACCTGGAGATCTTGTTTGGTTACATTTGCTTAAGGATAGATTTCCTGATTTGCGCAAATCAAAGCTAATGCCACGTGCTGATGGTCCTTTTAAGGTGTTAGAGAAAATAAATGATAATGCATATAAACTTGAGCTGCCTGCAGATTTTGGGGTTAGTCCCACTTTTAGCAATGCAAATTTGACGCCTTATTTGGGTGAGGGAGATGAGCTTCCGTCGTGGACGACTTCATTTCAAGAAGGGGAGGATGATGAGGACATCAATACCATTGTTACACCCACAGCCCCTGCTGCTATACATACTGGACCAATTACTAGAGCTCGCGCACGCCAATTAAATTACTAGGTACTTTCGTTTCTTGGTAATGATTCTAATGTTCATGAGAATATGATGCTGCCTAAATTGGATACATTTGTTTTGCTTACAAATGAAGGGCCTAGCTTTGAGAAGGATGAACATTGGAGCAAGAACAAGCATGGAGATGATGGCATGCGCATGGGGGACAAGAACGGAGTTACAAGTGATGATTTCAGGACGTTGAAGCCACCATAATGCGTGCATGAAGCCTTGGACGAAATATACAAGATGCTACTTCATAACTTTCGTCCAGAGGCTATTCTAAGTGCTGCGTCACCTTATTATTGGGCCAGGCCCATGTAATTTCGAAATACTTGAGTATAGGCTATTTTTAGAGTCCGTATGTGTGGGGAAACAAGAGATAGGGTTGGTTTCGGACCCCTTCCCCAAGGGCCACGAAATTCCCCCTCTTCCTCCATATATACAGCCCTTAGGGCGTCGTTTAGACTTTGGGTTTTGTTTAGATTAAAAGTTCGCCATAGCTGCAACTTCGCGTACTTCGTTTGTGTTCAACGACCAGACAAAGGCATCACAGAACCCCACCTTGATCAATAAAGCTTTCATCTTATATTCGCAATATCCAGATTGCAATCTCAGTTTCTTGCTTGTTCTTCGTTTGCTCGCAGGAAACAGACCCTCGTGGTCAGGTTGATCGTGCTTCGGCGTGGTCAATAACCTCTCGGAGTTGGTTTAGCGATTGCTAAGGCGCGACGTCCTCGCACGTTCGTAGTCGGATCGTCAAAGTCGACTTCCATCAAAGCGATATCCATCATCTCATCGAAAGACGGGACACCTTTGCCTCTATCACCAAGACTCATTGGCACCCGCGTAGTGGCATGCAGATCTTTGTGGAGACCAAAGGCCTGCGAGTCTAGATAAGAACCAGAAGACGAAGACCCACGGCCGAAGACCCCCGGCTGGATCCTTGTCGGGGACGCCCGCGAGACCTCGGCAAGACCCTTGCCGAGGCATCTGTGGGGCCACGGCTTGGCCCGCCAACTAGGAAAGCGCCTGCGTGGCAGCATGCAGCTTCTGGGCCAACTAGTCAAGCACCTGCATGGTGGCATGCAGATCTTCGTGAAGACCCTGTCACCGCACCAGCACATCAGCTAGCTAGCCAGCATGGCGCTGCATGCCTCGTCAGCTTGGACGCGCGTCGAAGCAAGGCGAGGTGGCGACGGATGGGATGAGCTCTGTTGCCACGCCCGATAAAGCAAGAGGGCACGTAGGCAGCGCATTAAATGCATTTGTCCTACGGTGTCAGGTGATAAACTTGTACACTGTAGATACTTTCCACCTCCTGTGTGCCACTGTGGCGACCCCTTTGACATATAAAAGGAGGCCCGAGGCGTACTATGGAAGGATTCAGACTTTTTTGGACTGGGCATGCACCGCAGCTAGTTCAAGAGCTCATGAACACCAAATATACACAAAAGCAGGACTAGGGTTTTACGCATCGTTTGCAGCCCGAGCCTGGGTAAAAATCCCCTCGCGCTGATCGGTAGACCTGCTCTTTGCGCAGCTCCACGCCCCACCAACCGTAGAAGGGATTCCCTGGGATCCCATAGGTGTCGTTTCCCCGACACCCTCATATCGACATCTCACCCATAACTTGAAAACTTCAATCACACAAAACTTAACGGAACTTCGTGAGATAGGTTAGTATGATAAAGAGCAAACCATTTCAGTTTGGTACTGTCAAAGACAAGATTAATAATTTTTTCCACACAATTACTACTGTAGCATATCATTTCCACAATTTATATTGAGCAATATAAGCCATAGAAACTAGAAAACAAGCAAACTATGCATTGAAACCAGAATCCATAAAAAACAGAACAGTCTGCAGTAATCTGCACTCAAACCATACTTCTGCTACTCAAACAATTATGAACAAATTAGGATCACGTGAGAAATTTGTATGTTAATCTTCTGCAAAAAGAATCAACTCAAAAGCACTGTTCTGTTAAAATGAGAATTATTTTCGTGAGCGCAAAAGTTTCTGTTTTTCAGCTAGATCAAATCAACTATCACCCAACATGATCCCAAAGGCTTTACTTGGCACTTTATTGAAACACAAGCAATAAAACATGATCAATACAGTAGTATAATCATGTGAACACACAAAAACAGTAATTAAAAGTGTTGGGTTGTCTCCCAACAAGCGCTTTTCTTTTATGCCTTTTTAGCTAGGCATGATGATTTCAATGATGCTCGCATAAAAGTAAAGAATTGAAACATAAAGAGAGCATCATGAAGCATATGACTAGCACATTTAAGCCTAATCCACTTCCTATGCATAGGGATTTTGGGAGAAAACAACTTATGGGAACAAGAATCAACTAGCATAGGAAGGCAAAACAAGCATAACTTTAAGATTTTCAACACATAGAGAGGAAACTTGATACTATTGCAATATGTAAAAGCATTTGTTCCTCTCTCATAATAATTTTCAGTAGCATCATGAATGAATTCAACAATATAACTATCACATAATGCATTCTTTTCATGATTCACAAGCATAGAAATTTTATTACTCTCCACATAAGCAAATTCATTCCCATGAATAGTAGTGGGAGCAAACTCAACAAAGTAACTATCATGGGATTGAAAATTAAAATCATGATGAAAAGTTTCATGGTTATCATTATTATTTATAGCATACATGTCATCACCATAATCATCATAGATAGCAACTTTGTTATCATAGTCAATTGAAACCTCTTCCAAAATAGTGCATTCATCATTAAATAAAGTCATTACCTCTCCAAACCCACTTTCATCAATATAATCAACATAAATAGGAGGCATGCTTTCATCATAATAAAAAATTTCATCAAAACTTGGGGGAGTAAAAATATCATCTTCATCAAATATAGCATCCCCAAGCTTATGGCTTTGCATATGATTAGCATCATGGTATTCAAATAATTCATACTAACAACATTGCAATCATGCTCATCATTTAAATATTTTGTGCCAAACATTTTATTGACTTCTTCTTCTAACAATTGAGCACAATTTTCCGAACCATCATTTTCAAGAAATATATTATAAAGATGATCAATAATATGATGCAACCTCAATTCCATTTTTATGTAGTTTTCTTTTATAAACCAAACTAGTGATAAAACAAGAAACTAAAAGATTTAATTGCAAGATCTAAAGATATACCTTCAAGCACTCATGATGATAGAGGCAAAGGTGTCCCGTCTTTCGATGAGATGATGAATATCGCTTTGATGGAAGTCGACTTTGACGATCCGACTACGAACGTGCGAGGACGTCGCGCCTTAGCAATCGCTAAACCAACTCCGAGAGGTTATCGACCACGCCGGAGCACGATCAACCTGACCACGAGGGTCTGTTTCCTGCGAGCAAACGAAGAACAGGCAAGAAACTGAGATTGCAATCTGGATATTGCGAATATAAGATGAAAGCTTTATTGATCAAGGTGGGGTTCTGTGACGCCTTTGTCTGGTCGCTGAACACAAACGAAGTACGCGAAGTTGCAGCTATGGCGAACTTTTAATCTAAACAAAACCCAAAGTCTAAACGATGCCCTAAGGGCTGTATATATGGAGGAAGAGGGGGGGAATTTCGTGGCCCTTGAGGAAGGGGTCCGAAACCAACCCTATCTCTTGTTTCCCCACACATACGGACTCTAAAAACAGCCTATACTTATGTATTTCGAAATTACATGGACCTGGCCCAATAATAAGGTGACGCAGCACCTAGAATAGCCTCTGGACGAAAGTTATGAAGTAGCATCTTGTATATTTCGTCCAAGGCTTCATGCACGCATTATGGTGGCTTCAACGTCCTGAAATCATCACTTGTAACTCCGTTCTTGTTCCCCATGCGCATGCCATCATCTCCATGCTTGTTCTTGCTCCAATGTTCATCCTTCTCAAAGCTAGGCCCTTCATTTGTAAGCAAAACAAATGTATCCAATTTAGGCAGCATCATATTCTCATGAACATTAGAATCATTAGCAAGAAACGAAAGTACCTGGTAATTTAATTGGCGTGCGCGAGCTCTAGTAATTGGTCCAGTATGTATAGCAGCAGGGACTGTGGGTGTAATAATTGTATTGATGTCCTCATCATCCTCCCCTTCTTGAAATGAAGTCGTCCTCGACGGAAGCTCATCTTCCTCACCCAAATAAGGCTTCAAATCTGCAATATTAAAAGTGGGACTAACCCCAAAATCTGAGGCAGCTCAAGTTTATATGCATTATCATTTATTTTCTCTAACACCTTAAAAGGACCATCAGCACGTGGCATTAGCTTTGATTTGCGCAAATCAGGAAATCTATCCTTACGCAAATGTAACCAAACAAGATCTCCAGGTGCAAACACAACATGTTTTCTACCCTTATCTCCAGCAAGTTTATATTTAGCATTCATACGCTCAATGTTTTCCTTAGTTAACTCATGCATTTTTAAGATCAATTCAGCACGTTGTTTAGCATCAAAATTAACCTTCTCCGAAGATGGAAGAGGCAACAAATCAATAGGTGCACGAGGTAGGAAACCATACACAATTTCAAAAGGGCACATCTTAGTAGTAGAATGCAATGAACGATTATAAGCAAACTCAATATGAGGCAAGCAGTCTTCCCACATTTTCTTATTATTCTTCAAAACAGCCCTAAGCATAGTAGACAATGTTCTATTGACTACTTAAGTTTGTCCATCAGTTTGGGGGTGACAAGTAGTACTAAAAAGCAGTTTAGTCCCCAACTTAGCCCATAAACATCTCCAAAAGTGGCTAAGAAATTTAGTATCACGATCTGAAACAATAGTATTTGGCACACCATGCAAGCGAATAATTTCACGAAAGAACAAATCAGCAACATTAACAGCATCATCGCTTTTATGACATGGTATAAAGTGCGCCATTTTCGAGAATCTATCCACGACAACAAATATGCTATCCCTCCCCTTCTTTGTTCGAGGTAAACCTAAAACAAAGTCCATAGATATATCCTCCCAAGGAACACAAGGTACAGGCAAAGGCATATATAAACCATGAGGATTTAGTCGTGACTTAGCTTTTTGACATGTAGTGCAGCGAGCAACGAAACGCTCAACATCCCGTCTCATCTTTGGCCAAAAGAAATGTGTAGCAAGTACGTCCTCCGTCTTCTTCACGCCAAAGTGTCCCATTAATCCTCCTCCATGCGCCTCCTGCAACAACAAAAGACGAAGAGAGCTAGCTGGAATGCATAGCTTGTTAGCACGGAACACAAATCCATCATTAACGACAAACTTGTTCCAGGTTCTTCCTTCTTTACAATTCTGCAATACATCTTTAAAATCAGCATCATGCACATATTGATCTTTGATGGTCTCCAAACCAAATATTTTGAAGTCAAGTTGTGAAAGCATAGTATAGCGACGAGACAATGCATCAGCAATAACATTTTCTTTACCCTTCTTGTGTTTAATGACATAAGGGAAAGTTTCAATGAATTCAACCCATTTAGCATGTCTACGATTCAGTTTAGCTTGACTTTTAATATGTTTCAAAGATTCATGATCAGAATGTATAACAAATTCTTTGGGCCATAAATAATGTTGCCATGTTTCTAAAGTCCGAACAAGAGCATATAGTTCTTTATCATAAGTAGAATAATTCAGACGAGGCCCACTCAATTTTTCAGAAAAGTATGCAACAGGTTTGCCATCTTGTAATAACACACCTCCTAATCCAATGCCACTAGCATCACATTCAAGCTCAAAAGTCTTACTAAAATCAGGAAGTTGGAGTAAAGGAGCATGTGTCAACTTATCTTTCAATACCGTGAAGGCTTCTTCCTGTGCGGTACCCCAAACAAAAGGCACATCCTTCTTTGTAAGCTCGTTGAGAGGTGCAGCAATGGTGCTAAAATCTCTCACAAAACGCCTATAGAAACCAGCGAGTCCAAGAAAACTCCGCACTTGTGTGACCGTTTTGGGCTGCGGCCAACTCTCAATAGCTTCAATCTTGGCTTTATCAACTTCAATTCCCTGTGGAGTAACAACATAGCCAAGAAAAGATACTCGGTCGGTGCAAAAGGTGCACTTCCCAAGGTTACCAAACAAACGTGCATCACGTAGAGCAATAAAAACAGCACGTAAATGTTCCAAATGTTCTTCCAAAGATTTGCTATAAATCAGTATATCATCAAAATAGACCACCACAAATCGTCCAATGAAAGCACGTAAAACTTCGTTCATTAGTCTCATGAAAGTACTAGGTGCATTAGTTAACCCAAAAGGCATGACTAACCACTCATATAAACCAAACTTAGTTTTAAATGCAGTTTTCCATTCATCTCCCAATTTCATACGAATTTGATGGTATCCACTACGCAAATCTTTGGAGAATATTGTAGATCCACTCAATTCATCAAGCATATCATCGAGCCTAGGAATAGGATGACGATAACGAATAGTAATATTATTAATGCCTCTACAATCAACACACATACGCGACGTACCATCCTTTTTAGGCACGAGTATAATAGGAACAGCACAAGGACTAAGAGATTCGCGTATATAACCTTTGTCGAGCAGCTCCTGTACTTGACGCATAATCTCCTTCGTCTCCTCTGGATTGGTACGGTATGGTGCACGGTTGGGTAGCGATGCACCGGGAATTAAGTCAATTTGATGCTCAATCCCTCGAATAGGTGGTAATCCCGGTGGCACGTCTTGTGGGAAGACGTCAGCGAACTCCTGCAAAATGTGAGTGACAGCAGGGGGCAAAGAGGAAGGCACGTCCTCGAATGAAAATAATGCCTCTTTGCACACAAAAGCATAGCAAACAGATTTGCTGAAATCTAGTTCATCAATATCAGATTTTGTGGCAAGTAAACATGCACTTTTCAATTTAATTTCAGAAACAACACTAGATGGTTTATTATTAGGTTTCATTTGTTGCTCAAATTCCTTTGCCACCATCTGATTTTCACTCTTATTTTTCTCCTGTTTTGCTTTATTAGCTCTATTAATGTCATCTTTCAAAATGGAATCAGGAGTCATAGGAAGCAAAGTAATATTTTTATCCTTATGAACAAGAGTATACTGATTGTTTCTACCATGGTGTACAGAATTTTTATCAAATTGCCATGGTCTACCTAGTAATAAGGAACATGCTTGCATGGGTACCACATCACAATCAACATAATCAGCATATGTAGAGATACTAAAATGCACACGAACAGTACGTGTTACCTTAACCTTGCCGCTGTTGTTGAACCATTGGATGTAGTAAGAATGTGGATGTGGTCTTGTGGTGAGAGATAGCTTCTCCACCATCTCCATGCTAGCCAAGTTGTTACAGCTCCCTCCATCTATGATGACGCGAACAGAACGTTCCTTCACAACTCCCTTTGTATGGAACAAATTATGCCTCTGATTTTGCTCTGCTTGTGTGACCTGCACACTCAAAACACGTTGAGCAACTAAACATTCATACCTGTCAGCGTCTTCAGGAGCCATGTATTGCGTCTCATTTTCAGAATCATCTCCACCATGTTCTTCACGTGTAATAAGAGCCAAAGTCTCCTCATCATAGTCACTAGCGGACTCATACCCACCATCCTCAGTAGCAATCATGACACGCTGAGATTTGCATTCTCTCGCAAAATGTCCTCTTCCCTTACAACGACGACAAATAATATCACTTGTGTGCCCTGTCGATGCCATGGAAGAAGAAGAACTCTGCACAGGCCCGGCAGGTGTGCTCTTGGCAGAGAGTGGTGGTTGTGCCTGCTTTCTTGTATCACGGCTGGAGGTGGCACCTGATGGAGGTGATGGTGAAGTGGAAGTAGAAGATGCACGCGGTGTCCATGATGAAGGTCGACCTGCAGAAAAGTTAGTTCGCGCCAATGGCTGTCGATCCTGCACTTCACGTTCAGCTTTACAAGCAAGATGGAATAAACGAGTGATATTATTATAATCCTTATACTCTAGAATGGTCTGAATCTCTTTATTTAATCCACCCATAAAACGTGCAAGCATAGCTTCATTCTCCTCAACAATACCACATCTAATCATGCCAGTTTGTAATTCCTGATAATATTCTTCTACAGAATTTTTTCCTTGTCTTAAACGCTGCAATTTTTGAAGTAATTCACGTTGATAATATGGTGGAACCCAACGAGTACGTATAGCAGTTTTCAAAGCAGCCCAAGTAGCTGGAACAGGATATAATCTACAATGTTCAGACCACCAAACACATGCAAAGCTAGTGAAAGCACAAACAGCAGCAGGAACACGTCTCTCCTCAGGATATTGTAAACATGTAAATCGTTGTTCAGTTTCTAACTCCCAAGTAAGATATATATCAGGAACATATCTACCCTCAAATGGTGGAATATTCAATTTCAGTTTAGGGAGATGGTCATGATCTCGTACCTGAGGTGGTGGTGCCGGCCTACCGTTGCGAATATATACCTGAGGTCGACCTGCTGGTGGTGGTGCTGGTGGCTGCACGTAGTTCTGATTTTGATCAACCTCATCCTCATAATCGCCCGCATAATCGTCATCCTCCTCAGCCGCCGCAGGAGCAGGAGCCAAAGAAGCATCAACAGTAGGGACAGCAGCACCCGAATTTTGACCAATCTCAATTGGAACGCGCTGTGCCCGTCCCACTTGATTTGGAAGGCGGCGTTGGAGATGTGGTTGTTGTTGTTGTAGAGGTGCGACATGTGCAGCCGGTGGTGGTTGGGGAAGACGCTTTAGTAATTCAGTAAACTTGTTATCCAGCTTTGTCTCAAACGACTTCTCCACGGCATCTATCTTCTCCCTAGCCTCTTCAAATCTGTTTAGCACATCTCCCACCTGGCCACTCATCATTTGCTGAAATTTATCATGCAACTCCTTGTTCGTCATGTTCGCCCAATCAGTCTCATCGGCTTGTGAACCTGCCATGGTTAGCAGCAATAGAAACACAAAAGAATATGATCCTGCAGACTACTAGAAGTGGTGGGATGGTGGTGTGTCACAAAACCTTCAAGCGAATCTCAAATTCTTACCAGTTCTTACCCAGCAGCAGGTGGTGATCGGCAACCGTTGTAGTCAAAAACTCTCAAAGCTTGGATATAGCGATTACCAGGGAGAGTCAAACGCACGATGTAGACTTATGTGGAGCTGGGAAGGCTTATAATATGGTAGCAAAATGGTAAGCAATAATCAATTCAGAGATGCAAAGTTGAATAAACGCTCAACGACGGTACTGTGCTGGTCCTAGGCTAGACCGTGCTAGAGACGCGAGCCTAGAACACTAACAAAATCACGGCGCTGCACGTAAACAAGGGAAAAGCACACTCAGGAATTTTTTTTTTCGCTCTTTTTTTTTTCCGAGACCTACTCAGGCAAGGAAACACGAAACGGAAAATATATGGATCTCTAAAACAAACCGACTATGAAAAGAACTCGGATTGGTGGTGGATATATGGCGGTAGTATATGGCAGCGGTGGTGGTATATGGCAGCGGTGGTGGTATATGGATACGGATTCAAAGCGGTGGCGGATAAGCAATGGTGGTAGATGGCAAGGCGATGATGATGGTGCGGCGGCGGCGTGACAACTTATGACCAGAACTCGAAACTCTAAAAGACTAGACTCTAAGACCAGCAACTTGACACGACGATGCAACCGCAAATTCAACAAAGCAAAAACCCTAAAAAGATTATGCAAAGGCTCAGATTGGTTCGGATATGAAGAACTAACCCTAATTTTTTTTGTGGCTTTTTCGTGGACTGTAGGTATGAAGAACAGACTCGATCTAAACTACGAAAAACTGTAAAATCTCACCGAGCAACCTGGCTCTGATACCACTTGATAGAGGCAAAGGTGTCCCGTCTTTCGATGAGATGATGAATATCGCTTTGATGGAAGTCGACTTTGACGATCCGACTACGAACGTGCGAGGACGTCGCGCCTTAGCAATCGCTAAACCAACTCCGAGAGGTTATCGACCACGCCGGAGCACGATCAACCTGACCACGAGGGTCTGTTTCCTGCGAGCAAACGAAGAACAGGCAAGAAACTGAGATTGCAATCTGGATATTGCGAATATAAGATGAAAGCTTTATTGATCAAGGTGGGGTTCTGTGACGCCTTTGTCTGGTCGCTGAACACAAACGAAGTACGCGAAGTTGCAGCTATGGCGAACTTTTAATCTAATCAAAACCCAAAGTCTAAACGACGCCCTAAGGGCTGTATATATGGAGGAAGAGGGGGGGAATTTCGTGGCCCTTGAGGAAGGGGTCCGAAACCAACCCTATCTCTTGTTTCCCCACACATACGGACTCTAAAAACAGCCTATACTTATGTATTTCGAAATTACATGGGCCTGGCCCAATAATAAGGTGACGCAGCACCTAGAATAGCCTCTGGACGAAAGTTATGAAGTAGCATCTTGTATATTTCGTCCAAGGCTTCATGCAAGCATTATGGTGGCTTCAACGTCCTGAAATCATCACTTGTAACTCCGTTCTTGTTCCCCATGCGCATGCCATCATCTCCATGCTTGTTCTTGCTCCAATGTTCATCCTTCTCAAAGCTAGGCCCTTCATTTGTAAGCAAAACAAATGTATCCAATTTAGGCAGCATCATATTCTCATGAACATTAGAATCATTAGCAAGAAACGAAAGTACCTGGTAATTTAATTGGCGTGCGCGAGCTCTAGTAATTGGTCCAGTATGTATAGCAGCAGGGACTGTGGGTGTAATAATTGTATTGATGTCATCATCATCCTCCCCTTCTTGAAATGAAGTCGTCCTCGACGGAAGCTCATCTTCCTCACCCAAATAAGGCTTCAAATCTGCAATATTAAAAGTGGGACTAACCCCAAAATCTGCAGGCAGCTCAAGTTTATATGCATTATCATTTATTTTCTCTAACACCTTAAAAGGACCATCAGCACGTGGCATTAGCTTTGATTTGCGCAAATCAGGAAATCTATCCTTACGCAAATGTAACCAAACAAGATCTCCAGGTGCAAACACAACATGTTTTCTACCCTTATCTCCAGCAAGTTTATATTTAGCATTCATACGCTCAATGTTTTCCTTAGTTAACTCATGCATTTTTAAGATCAATTCAACACGTTGTTTAGCATCAAAATTAACCTTCTCCGAAGATGGAAGAGGCAACAAATCAATAGGTGCACGAGGTAGGAAACCATACACAATTTCAAAAGGGCACATCTTAGTAGTAGAATGCAATGAACGATTATAAGCAAACTCAATATGAGGCAAGCAGTCTTCCCACATTTTCTTATTATTCTTCAAAACAGCCCTAAGCATAGTAGACAATGTTCTATTGACTACTTCAGTTTGTCCATCAGTTTGGGGGTGACAAGTAGGACTAAAAAGCAGTTTAGTCCCCAACTTAGCCCATAAACATCTCCAAAAGTGGCTAAGAAATTTAGTATCACGATCTGAAACAATAGTATTTGGCACACCATGCAAGCGAATAATTTCACGAAAGAACAAATCAGCAACATTAACAGCATCATCGCTTTTATGACATGGTATAAAGTGCGCCATTTTCGAGAATCTATCCACGACAACAAATATGCTATCCCTCCCCTTCTTTGTTCGAGGTAAACCTAAAACAAAGTCCATAGATATATCCTCCCAAGGAACACTAGGTACAGGCAAAGGCATATATAAACCATGAGGATTGAGTCGTGACTTAGCTTTTTGACATGTAGTGCAGCGAGCAACAAAACGCTCAACATCCCGTCTCATCTTTGGCCAAAAGAAATGTGTAGCAAGTACGTCCTCTGTCTTCTTCACGCCAAAGTGTCCCATTAATCCTCCTCCATGCGCCTCCTGCAACAACAAAAGACGAAGAGAGCTAGCTGGAATGCATAGCTTGTTAGCACGAAACACAAATCCATCATTAACGACAAACTTGTTCCAGGTTCTTCCTTCTTTACAATTCTGCAATACATCTTTAAAATCAGCATCATGCACATATTGATCTTTGATGGTCTCCAAACCAAATATTTTGAAGTCAAGTTGTGAAAGCATAGTATAGCGACGAGACAATGCATCAGCAATAACATTTTCTTAACCCTTCTTGTGTTTAATGACATAAGGGAAAGTTTCAATGAATTCAACCCATTTAGCATGTCTACGATTCAGTTTAGCTTGACTTTTAATATGTTTCAAAGATTCATGATCAGAATGTATAACAAATTCTTTGGGCCATAAATAATGTTGCCATGTTTCTAAAGTCCGAACAAGAGCATATAGTTCTTTATCATAAGTAGAATAATTCAGACTAGGCCCACTCAATTTTTCAGAAAAGTATGCAACAGGTTTGCCATCTTGTAATAACACACCTCCTAATCCAATGCTACTAGCATCACATTCAAGCTCAAAAGTCTTATTAAAATCAGGAAGTTGGAGTAAAGGAGCATGTGTCAACTTATCTTTCAATACCGTGAAGGCTTCTTCCTGTGCGGTACCCCAAACAAAAGGCACATCCTTCTTTGTAAGCTCGTTGAGAGGTGCAGCAATGGTGCTAAATCTCTCACAAAACGCCTATAGAAACCAGCGAGACCAAGAAAACTCCGCACTTGTGTGACCGTTTTGGGCTGCGGCAACTCTCAATAGCTTCAATCTTGGCTTTATCAACTTCAATTCCCTGTGGAGTAACAACATAGCCAAGAAAAGATACTCGGTCGGTGCAAAAGGTGCACTTCCCAAGGTTACCAAACAAACGTGCATCACGTAGAGCAATAAAAACAACACGTAAATGTTCCAAATGTTCCTGATAGAGGCAAAGGTGTCCCGTCTTTCGATGAGATGATGGATATCGCTTTGGTGGAAGTCGACTTTGACGATCCGACTACGAACGTGCGAGGACGTCGCGCCTTAGCAATCGCTAAACCAACTCCGAGAGGTTATCGACCACGCCGGAGCACGATCAACCTGACCACGAGGGTCTGTTTCCTGCGAGCAAACGAAGAACAAGCAAGAAACTGAGATTGCAATCTGGATATTGCGAATATAAGATGAAAGCTTTATTGATCAAGGTGGAGTTCTGTGACGCCTTTGTCTGGTCGCTGAACACAAACGAAGTACGCGAAGTTGCAGCTATGGCGAACTTTTAATCTAAACAAAACCCAAAGTCTAAACGACGCCCTAAGGGCTGTATATATGGAGGAAGAGGGGGGAATTTCGTGGCCCTTGAGGAACGGGTCCGAAACCAACCCTATCTCTTGTTTCCCCACACATACGGACTCTAAAAACAGCCTATACTTATGTATTTCGAAATTACATGGGCCTGGCCCAATAATAAGGTGACGCAGCACCTAGAATAGCCTCTGGACGAAAGTTATGAAGTAGCATCTTGTATATTTCGTCCAAGGCTTCATGCACGCATTATGGTGGCTTCAACGTCCTGAAATCATCACTTGTAACTCCGTTCTTGTTCCCCATGCGCATGCCATCATCTCCATGCTTGTTCTTGCTCCAATGTTCATCCTTCTCAAAGCTAGGCCCTTCATTTGTAAGCAAAACAAATGTATCCAATTTAGGCAGCATCATATTCTCATGAACATTAGAATCATTAGCAAGAAACGAAAGTACCTGGTAATTTAATTGGCGTGCGCGAGCTCTAGTAATTGGTCCAGTATGTATAGCAGCAGGGACTGTGGGTGTAATAATTGTATTGATGTCCTCATCACCCACCAGCTACATCTTCGCACGCAAGGAAGTGCTTCCTTTATTACGCGGAAATAAAAAGTTTCCTCTCCCTGACAGATGGGACCCACCAACTTTAGTATGATCCTTTTCGCGTCAATATAGATTGTACCGGAGATGCTAAATTGTTTTCTTTTTATTCTAACTCGAAAAAGAAGAAATAAAAAACCAGAAAACATCTTCGCACGGAAGGAAGTGCCACCTTATTACGCGAAAAAATTGATTCCCCTGCTAGCTGGGACCCACCAGATTTGGAGGCTCACTTGTGGGCCTACTAAGTTAACGCGTACGCAGGGCTTTGTCAACTTAGTCAATAAACGATTCTAGCTGCATTGACCGTTCGACGTTAATCCAACGGCTAAGCTGCATCTTCAACCTCTGGTCTTGTTACTCCAGCCGCCCAAACCTGTGCCCGCCATACCGCCTGCTCCAGCCTCCCGTGGCCGGCTGTGCTGCCGCGCAGGCCTCACCGCCCGACCATACTACTACTGGCCAGGCCTTCCCACTACTAGGGAAAACCTTATACACAGAATCTTAGCAGCAGCGCGGTACAAAAAAGAGGCGCTACTGCTAATTAGAAGTAGCGCGCGTCCGAAACAATCGCTACTGATACACAGTTAGCAGTAGCGCGTGCTGGCGGAACCGCGCTGCTACAATAATCGACCGACAGTACCCACCAACCTAAGTTTAGCAGTAGCGGGGTGTCACGACACGCGCTACTGCTAATGCAATAGTAGTAGCGCGCTTTTTACCCCGGTCACTGCTGCTAATTTTGAAATAGGCCACATGGTTGGCCCCGCTTAGCAGTAGCGCGTGTGAGGAAAGCGCGCTGCTGCTACGCTCTTATCAGTAGTGCGTTTTGCTGCCTGCACTACTGCTAAGACGCAGCACAGTACCACCTTTTTCCCTCCCCCTCCTCCCTCCCCCATCTCCTCTCTTCCCTTTCCCTACCTCCCACATCCTCTATCTCTCACTTTGCTTCTTCCTCAATACTTCTCCCCCATTACTCTCCCTCTTCTACCTACCTTTCTCTCTCTTCATTACTCCTAGCTAACTACACCACCTCCATTAATGCATCTCCTTTCTCTTTTTCCTTCCCCCTCCACTAGTTGAAGTTGTCTCCTCCCAAATTAGCTAGCTAGGTAGATGTAGCATTTAGTTAAGTGGCCTATTTGCCCCCTAACTAGATCTATCTTTGTCAAGAAGAGCTTTGTCCACTTTTGATCTCCCTACATCATCATCTCCACCGTGTGCTCGATCTCGAGATAGGTGATTAAAATTTCATGCTTTTGCAAGAATGGAAATATGTGTATGTGTGTGTGATATGATAATTGGGCGATATGATGGAAATTGTGTGTGTGGCATGAGTTGACGCCGAATTGTGCTTTTGAGTTGCCTATGTTTTGCCAAAATGTCGATTTATTTCCGTTTCGGCAAATTCTGGGCAAACTCTAGATCTATATGTCCTATTTTTAGGGAAGGTCATGCTGAATTTTTGTATGACTTTGATGCATGCACGCATTTTTATAATCAATTTGTTTATTATTACCGTGCAGACGTTCATGATGGTCAGTGGAACGATAGTGGATAGGTGGTTGCGGTAGGCGGTGCGGGACATGAAAGAAAATAACCTGACAGAGGTTTTATATCCGTGTCGAAAATGCAAAGGAATAGTTTGGCTCGACCCCTATGACGATGGTCGTGTCGAAGCGCACCTGCTCATGACTGGTTTCATGGATGGCTATACTCGGTGGATAAGTGAAGATAAGGATGATGATGTTGAGGACGCCGACGGGGCAGGTAATGACGACACGGGGCAAGACGAAGAGATGATCGATAATGGCGGCGGGGAAGAGGCCGGACATGGCGGCGGAGAAAGGGCCAGACATGGCGGAGGAGAAGGGGCCGGACATGGCGGGAGAGAACGTGGACTCCACACAGCAGAGTTCGTTGGTACTAAGTTCAATCGTGCGGGACCCTCATGTTCAAGCACTGCTTCGCAAGGAGACGAGTACTGAGAGAGCTGCTTCTAAAGAGGAGGCTAAGCTGCAGCAACTGGTGGTAGACTCGAACACTCCATTGTATGATGGTTGCAATCCTGAGGTGACCCGCTTGAGTTTCACGCTCCAACTCCTGAAGACGAAGGTTAAAAACAAATGGACCAACACTAGCCTCGATGAGCATCTCAAGTACCTAAAGGATGTTCTTCCCGCGGGGAATCTATGTCCTACTACTGTGGATGAGGCCAAGAAGATCGTGTGCACTCTTGATCTGCCGCATGTTAGATACCATGCATGCATTAACGATTGCATAATTTATCGGAAGGAGCACGCGGAAAAAACAAGCTATCCGGTGTGCAATGCTTCTCGATACAAGAAGGCCAGGAAGAAATGTCCCCAGAAAGTTGTATGGTACTTACCGATCACTCCCCGTCTCCAGCGGTATTTTGTAGATCCCAAGGAAGCAAAGCTAATGCGCTGGCACGCGGAGAGGAAGAAGCCCGACGATGGAGATGATCCGAAGCTCAGACACATCAAGGATGGAAGCCAGTGGAGAGCGTTGAACGGCTTATATCGGTATTTTGAATGTGATGCAAGGAACATCGTGCTCGGCGCGTGTACCGATGGCATGAATCCGTTTGGCAACCAGAACACCAACCATAGCACATGGCCCGTGTGTTGTATGTGATGAGGGCATGACTACCTTGGATACGACCAAAAATATTGCATACATGCATATTTGTCAGGTGATTTCTAGTGCAAATTATTCAATAATCTATTTATGTTATCCAGAACAAAAATACTTCACACACTTTTGTGTTTTGTCTAATTGCAGGTATATGGGACATTTGTACAATCCACATATGAAGATAAGACAAAGGAGAAGTTTAGGTTCTGTTCAAAAAGTCCTCTCACGTCACTTTTGGGCCAAGAGAAGATAGAGTCCAAGTCTCTCACGTTCTGGATTCAGATTCGGATTGCACAGACATACCTGACTCAAAACGCCAACAACTTTTTCATACGGACTCCGAATTGGGTGATTCTTTTTCTGTTGGAAAGTAGATTTCGTTCTCTTTCCAACCCAATTGGATTCACCTTTAAATTCGTCCGGAGCGTTGAGATATGGACGAAACAATCTGACGCTGCAACAGAATCCGAGTCAAACAACAAGTCCAAAGGTGTTGCATCACCTCCACTTGGGCCCATGAGCCTTGTATGACCTAGGGTTGGTTTTAGGCTGCCTTGGGACGTCCTCCCACCTCCTTTGCCGCCACCCCTTGCTCCTATATAAGTAGATCCATCTAGTAGCTTTTTCCTTGGGATTTGTTTAGTTAAAAGTTAGCCATTGCAACTTCGTGTACTTCGTTTGTGTCCAACGACCAGACCAAGACCACTTTCGGATTCCCACCTTTATCAATACTTCATCTATATTCGCAATATTCAGATTGCATTATCATATTCTTGCTTGTTCTTCGATTGCGTGCAGGAATAGACCTTCGTGGTCAGGCCGATCGTGCTCCGGCGTGGTCAATAACCTCTCGGAGTTGGTTTAGCGATTGCTAAGGCGCAACGTCGTGCACGTTTGTAGTCGGATCGTCAAAGTCGTCTCCACCAAATCGATAGTTATCATCTCATCGAAAGATCGAGACACCCTCGCCTCTATCAAGTGGTATCAGTTTTCAGGTTGCTCGGTGAGAATTTCCAGTTATCCCTAGATTAGATTTATTTTCTTACCTATTGTCCAAGAAAAAGCCACAAAAAAAGTTAGATCTATTCATCCTTTGTCCTAGCCAGTCTGAGCCTTTGCAATTTTCTTTTCATTGTTTGCATTATTGAATTATCGCTTGCATCGTCGTGTCGAGTTGCTGGTCTTAGTGTATAGTTCGTTTAGAGTTTCGAGTTCTGTTCACATTAGTCACGTCGCCGCTGCATCGTTATCCCTTCCGCTGTCCACCACTCATCCATCAATTTGCACCACGTGTCGTTCATTGTCATAATCATAGTTCAGATCGTTCACATCTTTGCTTGATCCAATCTGCATCTTATCTAGTTTGTTTTGGAAAAAAAGATAAAAAAGTAAAGAAAAACAGTGCGAGGAAAAAAAGAGGGAAGAAAAAAACAAAATTTGGATCTATCTAGACTCAATCTCGTAGTTTAATTCGGATTGGAATCTGTTTTGTGCACTGTTCAGTAAAACAGGCATAACTTCCTCATACGAAGTCAGTTTTGGCTCCACGAGTACTCAAATGAAAGCTAGCGACTAGCCGCATCTAAATAGTTGCAGAGGCAAGTTCACTATTTGACACCTAAAAATCGGTTTCTAAATAGGTCTTTTTGCCTTCCGAAGTTCGCGGATACAGCTTATTCCATTTTTCAGGCCAGTTTTAGAATTCTTTGACTCCTCATATCAATTCGGAATTCAGTGATTCTTTTTCCATTGGAAAGCTTGAGTTAGTAGCATTTTTTGAAAAAAGTTATCAAAAAATTGGCTCAAACTTTTCAAGAGGAAAGTTGGAGAAAGAGTTGTTGTATATCCTGCTTGGCAGTTGTTTTTCATCATTATCTTTACTGCCGTTGTGATCTTCACTTATATCTTGCTGTCCAGAGCTACTTAGTATCCTTCATTGATGCTAGTTGTGCTACGCCGTGACCTCATTAGTGTTCTAGGCTTGCGTCTCTAGTCCGGTCTAGCCTAGGACCAGCACAGTGCCGTCGTTGAGCGTTTATTCAACATTGCATCTCTGAATTGATTATTGCTAATATTTTGCTACCATATATAGCCAACCCAGCTCCACATATTTCTGCACCGTGTATACGTACGTTCCCCTGGCAATCACTTTACACAATCTTCAGAGTTATTTGACACCGCTGGTTGCCTGTCACCACCTACTGCTTGGTAAGAACTTGTAAGATATTGATATTTGCTTTACTGTGAGCGCTTTACCACCACATCCTAGTAGTTCATAGGAACATTATTCTTGAATTCTGTTTCTTGTTTCTACTAATCATGACAGGATCTAGAGTCAATTCATGGGGTTTGTCGATCGTGGGAGACGTGCCATCACCTATGCAAATACCACAACCGTCACGAGAGGTGCACAAACATCCAAATGCACATGATCAGGTTAATGTTTCTATACCACCATTTAATGGCCGTTTTAGACCTACTTTATATATTGAATGGGAGTTTGACATAAATAATATATTTGCTTCCAATAATTTTGATGTACGTAAAAAAGTTAAGGTTGCGGTCTGTTCTTTCACTGGTTATGCTGTAGTTTGGTGGAGTGAATATTATCGGTTACACCCTAATGATATACCTACTACTTGGGATGATTTGAAACTTGCCATGCGACATACATTCGTTCCCGCTTATTATACTCGTGACATGATTACAAAGTTGCAACATTGGAAACAAGGCAGTGACACCGTAACGAAATATTATGATACTTTACAAGCTACCATGCTGCATTCCTCTTTAGAAGAAAGTGAAGAAGATTTTATGGTTAGATTTTGGGGAGGATTAAATCGTGACATTCAGGAGATACTAATTCATGAAGAGTGTTATCCTATCGACCATTTGTTTCATCTTGCTTGCAAAGCTGAACAGGAAATAAAAGGACGTGTTGCCCACAAGGAGAACAAGCATGAGATGCACATTCCAAGAGTTGATACGGTTGTCCCTTCAACTACTAGGCATATTATGACAACCACATCCGTTGTTGTGAGGACTACATCACCTCCACCATTTGACACATCATCACCGAGAGTGCCTACATCATCTGAGTTGATCATAAGAGGTAATGACAAAGGTACTAATCTTCCACCTCCACATGAGTATGATGAATGTCTTGTCAATTTAAGTGCACCATGCGGTGAGCTACCCACTACTTTGATCACACCAGCTACTTTAGAGGACTACGTTGATGATTTGACTTTGCCATGTGATCAAACAATTTTGAGTGAACCCATTTAATTAACTATTGATGCAAAAGAATCAAGTGAATCAGGGAATAAATCAGATTTGGATCAAATATGTTTGAAAATAATTGTGCCAATGTTTAATCATTTTGATATGACCTCTAATCTTGGTGATGGTTCATCAATGTTGGGATGGTTTAATGATAAACATTGTCAATTGATAGAGGCAAAGGTGTCCCGTCTTTCGATGAGATGATGAATATCGCTTTGATGGAAGTCGACTTTGACGATCCGACTACGAACGTGCGAGGACGTCGCGCCTTAGCAATCGCTAAACCAACTCCGAGAGGTTATCGACCACGCCGGAGCACGATCAACCTGACCACGAGGGTCTGTTTCCTGCGAGCAAACGAAGAACAGGCAAGAAACTGAGATTGCAATCTGGATATTGCGAATATAAGATGAAAGCTTTATTGATCAAGGTGGGGTTCTGTGACGCCTTTGTCTGGTCGCTGAACACAAACGAAGTACGCGAAGTTGCAGCTATGGCGAACTTTTAATCTAAACAAAACCCAAAGTCTAAACGACGCCCTAAGGGCTGTATATATGGAGGAAGAGGGGGGGAATTTCGTGGCCCTTGAGGAAGGGGTCCGAAACCAACCCTATCTCTTGTTTCCCCACACATACGGACTCTAAAAACAGCCTATACTTATGTATTTCGAAATTATATGGGCCTGGCCCAATAATAAGGTGACGCAGCACCTAGAATAGCCTCTGGACGAAAGTTATGAAGTAGCATCTTGTATATTTCGTCCAAGGCTTCATGCACGCATTATGGTGGCTTCAACGTCCTGAAATCATCACTTGTAACTCCGTTCTTGTTCCCCATGCGCATGCCATCATCTCCATGCTTGTTCTTGCTCCAATGTTCATCCTTCTCAAAGCTAGGCCCTTCATTTGTAAGCAAAACAAATGTATCCAATTTAGGCAGCATCATATTCTCATGAACATTAGAATCATTAGCAAGAAACGAAAGTACCTGGTAATTTAATTGGCGTGCGCGAGCTCTAGTAATTGGTCCAGTATGTATAGCAGCAGGGACTGTGGGTGTAATAATTGTATTGATGTCCTCTGGATTGGTACGGTATGGTGCACGGTTGGGTAGCGATGCACCGGGAATTAAGTCAATTTGATGCTCAATCCCTCGAATAGGTGGTAATCCCGGTGGCACGTCTTGTGGAAAGACGTCAGCGAACTCCTGCAAAATGTTAGTGACAGCAGGGGGCAAAGAGGAAGGCACGTCCTCGAATGAAAATAATTCCTCTTTGCACACAAAAGCATAGCAAACAGATTTGTTGAAATCTAGCTCATTAATATCAGATTTTGTGGCAAGTAAACATGCACTTTTCAATTTAATTTCAGAAACAACACTAGATGGTTTATTATTAGGTTTCATTTGTTGCTCAAATTCTTTTGCCACAATCTGATTTTCACTCTTATTTTTCTCCTGTTTTGCTTTATTAGCTCTATTAATGTCATCTTTCAAAATGGAATCAGGAGTCATAGGAAGCAAAGTAATATTTTTATCCTTATGAACAAGGGTATACTGATTGTTTCTACCATGGTGTACAGAATTTTTATCAAATTGCCATGGTCTACCAAGTAATAAGGAACATGCTTGCATCGGTACCACATCACAATCAACATAATCAGCATATGTAGAGATACTGAAATGCACACGAACAGTACGTGTTACCTTAACCTTGCCGCTGTTGTTGAACCATTGGATGTAGTAAGGATGTGGATGTGGTCTTGTGGTGAGAGATAGTTTCTCCACCATCTCCATGCTAGCCAAGTTGTTACAGCTCCCTCCATCTATGATGACGCGAACAGAACGTTCCTTCACAACTCCCTTTGTATGGAACAAATTATGCCTCTGATTTTGCTCTACTTGTGTGACCTGCACACTCAAAACACGTTGAGAAACTAAACATTCATACCTGTCAGCGTCTTCAGGAGCCATGTATTGCGTCTCATTTTCAGAATCATCTCCACCATGTTCTTCACGTGTAATAAGAGCCAAAGTCTCCTCATCATAGTCACTAGCGGACTCATACCCACCATCCTCAGTAGCAATCATTACACGCTGAGATTTGCATTCTCGCGCATAATGTCCTCTTCCCTTACAACGATGACAAATAATATCACTTGTGTGCCCTGTTGATGCCATGGAAGAAGAAGAGCTCTGTGCAGGCCCGGCAGGTGCGCTCTTGGCAGATAGTAGTGGTTGTGCCTGCTTTCTTGTATCACGGCTGGAGGTGGAACCTGATGGAGGTGCTGGTGCAGTGGAAGTAGAAGATGCACGCGGTGTCCATGATGAAGGTCGACCTGCAGAAAAGTTAGTTCGCGCCAATGCTTGTCGATCCTGCACTTCACGTTCAGCTTTACAAGACAGATGGAATAAACGAGTGATATTAGTATACTCCTTATACTCTAGAATGGTCTGAATCTCTCTATTTAAACCACCCATAAAACGTGCAAGCATAGCTTCATTCTCCTCAACAATACCACATCTAATCATGCCAGTTTGTAATTCCTAATAATATTCTTCTACAGAATTTTTCCCTTGTCGTAAACGCTGCAGTTTTTGAAGCAATTCACGTTGATAATATGGTAGAACCCAACGAGTACGCATAGCAGTTTTCAAAGCAGCCCAAGTAGCTGGAATAGGATATAATCTACAATGTTCAGACCACCATACACATGCAAAACTAGTGAAAGCACAAACAGCAGCAGCAACCCGTCTCTCCTCGGGATATTGTAAACATGTAAAACGTTGTTCAGTTTCTAACTCCCAAGTAAGATATACATCAGGAATGTATCTACCCTCAAACGGTGGAATATTCAATTTCAGTTTAGGAACATGGTCATGATCTCGTACCTGAGGTGGTGGTGCAGGCCTACCATTGCGAACATATACCTGAGGTCGACCTGCTGGTGGTGGTGCTGGTGGCTGCACGTAGTTCTGATTTTGATCGACCTCATCCTCATAATCGCCTGCATAATCGTCATCCTCCTCTGCCGCCGCAGTAGCAGGAGCCAAAGAAGCATCAACAGTAGGTGCAGCGGCACCCGAATTTTGACAAGTCTCTATTGGAACGCGTTGTGCTTGTCCCACTTGATTTGGAAGGCGGCGTTGGAGATGTGGTTGTTGTTGTTGTAGAGGTGCGACAGGTGCAGCCGGTGGCGGTTGGGGAAGACGCTTGAGCAATTCATTAAACCTGTTATCCAGCTTTGTCTCGAACGACTTCTCCACGGCACCTATCCTCTCCATAGCCTCTTCAAATCTGTTTAGCACATCTCCCACCTGGCCACTCATCATTTGCTGAAATTTATCATGCAACTCCTTGTTCGTCATGTTCTCCCAATCAGTCTCATCGGCTTGTGATCCTGCCATAGTTAGCAGCAATAGAAACACAAAAGAATATGATCCTGCAGACTACTAGGAAGTGGTGGTGATGGTGGTGTGTCACAAAACCTTCAAGCGAATCTCAAAATCTTACCAGTTCTTACCCAGCAGAAGGTGGTGATCGGCAACCGTTGTAGTCAAAACTCTCAAAGCTTGGATAGAGCGATTACCAGGGAGAGTCAAACGCACGACGTAGATGTATGTGGAGCTGGGAGGGCTTATAATATGGTAGCAAAAAGTGTCAGCAATAATCAATTCAGATATGCAAAGTTGAATAAACGCTCAACGACGGTACTGTGCTGGTCCTAGGCTAGACCGTGCTAGAGACGCGAGCCTAGAACAATAACAAAATCACGGCGCTGCACGTAAACAAGGGAGGAGCACACTCTGAATTTTTTTTACTTTTTTTTGCACTTTTTTTTGCTCCGCAACAATTTTTTTTCGAAAAAGTCTACAAATGGTCTAAAAACTGCCTAGCCAGATTTTTTTTTGAAACTGGAACTATTTTTCTACTGCGGGTAACACAAAAGTTTGGGAGTCCTTCTTTGTCATGACTCGGAGTATGGCGTGATCTGGAAATCCAAAACAGAGTAACAAAATACTGGACTTGTAGTAGGACTGGTGGCGGAGATGAATCTGGTGGAACTCGGACTGGTGGCGGAGATGAATCTGGTGGAACTCGGACTGGTGGCGGATATATGTTGCAGGTGTACTCGGATTGGCGTGATGGCGGCGGATATGTGGAGGCGTATATGGACTCGGATTGGCGTGATGGCGGCGGATATGTGGAGGCGTATATGGACTCGGATTGGCGGTGAATATGTGGTGGTGGTATATGGCAGCGGCGATGAAGTTGGTGCGGTGGTGGTATATGGCAGCAGCGATGATGATGATGCGGTGGTGATATATGGCAGTGGCGACGTGACAACCTATGAACATAACTCGAAACTCTAAAGGACTAGACACTAAGACCAGCAACTTGACACGACGATGCAACCGCAAATTCAACAAAGTAAACACAGAAAAGATTATGCAAAGGCTCAGATTGGTTCGGATAGGATGAACTAACCCTAAATTTCTTTTTTGGCTTTTTCGTGGACTATAGGTATGAAGAACAAACTCGATCTAAACTACGAAAAACTGTAAAATCTCACCGAGCAACCTGAAATGTGATACCACTTGATAGAGGCAAAGGTGTCCCGTCTTTCGATGAGATGATGGATATCGCTTTGGTGGAAGACGACTTTGACGATCCGACTACGAACGTGCGATGACGTCGCGCCTTAGCAATCTCTAAACCAACTCCGAGAGGTTATTGACCACGCCGGAGCACGATCAACCTGACCACGAGGGTCTATTTCCTGCGAGCAAACGAAGAACAAGCAAGAAACTGAGATTGCAATCTGGATATTGCGAATATAAGATGAAAGCTTTCTTGATCAAGGTGGGGTTCTGTGACGCCTTTGTCTGGTCGTTGAACACAAACAAAGTACGCGAAGTTGCAGCTATGGCGAACTTTTAATCTAAACAAATCCCAAAGTCTAAACGACGCTCTAAGGGCTGTATATATGGAGGAAGAGGGGGGAATTTCGTGGCCCTTGGGGAAGGGGTCCGAAACCAACCCTATCTCTTGTTTCCCCACACATATGGACTCTAAAACAGCCTATACTCAAGTATTTCGAAATTACATGGGCCTGCCCCAATAATAAGGTGACGCAGCACCTAGAATAGCCTCTGGACGAAAGTTATGAAGTAGCATCTTGTATTTCGTCCAAGGCTTCATGCACGCATTATGGTGGCTTCAACGTCCTGAAATCATCACTTGTAACTCCGTTCTTGTTCCCCATGCGCATGCCATCATCTCCATGCTTGTTCTTGCTCCAATGTTCATCCTTCTCAAAGCTAGGCCCTTCATTTGTAAGCAAAACAAATGTATCCAATTTAGGCAGCATCATATTCTCATGAACATTAGAATCATTACCAAGAAACGAAAGTACCTGGTAATTTAATTGGCGTGCGCGAGCTCTAGTAATTGGTCCAGTATGTATAGCAGCAGGGGCTGTGGGTGTAACAATGGTATTGATGTCCTCATCATCCTCCCCTTCTTGAAATGAAGTCGTCCTCGACGGAAGCACATCTCCCTCACCCAAATAAGGCTTCAAATCTGCAATGTTAAAAGTGGGACTAACCCCAAAATCTGCAGGCAGCTCAAGTTTATATGCATTATCATTTATTTTCTCTAACACCTTAAAAGAACCATCAGCGCGTGGCATTAGCTTTGGTTTGCGCAAATCAGGAAATCTATCCTTACGCAAATGTAACCAAACAAGATCTCCAGGTGCAAACACAACATGTTTTCTACCCTTATCTCCAGCAAGTTTATATTTAGCATTCATACGCTCAATGTTTTCCTTAGTTAACTCATGCATTTTTAAGATCAATTCAGCATGTTGTTTAGCATCAAAATTAACCTTCTCCGAAGATGGAAGAGGCAACAAATCAATAGGTGCACGAGGTAGGAAACCATACACAATTTCAAAAGGGCACATCTTAGTAGTAGAATGCAATGAACGATTATAAGCAAACTCAATATGAGGCAAGCATTCTTCCCACATTTTCTTATTATTCTTCAAAACAGCCCTAAGCATAGTAGACAATGTTCTATTGACTACTTCAGTTTGTCCATCAGTTTGGGGGTGACTAGTACTAAAAAGCAGTTTAGTCCCCAACTTAGCCCATAAACATCTCCAAAAGTGGCTAAGAAATTTAGTATCACGATCTGAAACAATAGTATTTGGCACACCATGCAAACGAATAATTTCACGGTAGAACAAATCAGCAACATTAACAGCATCATCGCTTTTATGACATGGTATAAAGTGTGCCATTTTTGAGAATCTATCCACGACAACAAATATGCTATCCCTTGCCTTCTTTGTTCGAGGTAAACCTAAAACAAAGTCCATAGATATATCCTCCCAAGGAACACTAGGTACAGGCAAAGGCATATATAAACCATGAGGATTGAGTCATGACTTAGCTTTTTGACATGTAGTGCAGCGAGCAACAAAATGCTCAACATCCCGTCTCATCTTTGGCCAAAAGAAATGTGTAGCAAGTACGTCCTTCGTCTTCTTCACGCCAAAGTGTCCCATTAATCCTCCTCCATGTGCCTCCTGCAACAACAAAAGACGAAGAGAGCTAGCTGGAATGCATAGCTTGTTAGCACGGAACACAAATCCATCATTAACGACAAACTTGTTCCAGGTTCTTCCTTCTTTACAATTCTGCAAAACATCTTTAAAATCAGCATCATGCACATATTGATCTTTGATGGTCTCCAAACCAAATATTTTGAAGTCAAGTTGTGACAGCATAGTATAGCGACGAGACAATGCATCAGCAATAACATTTTCTTTACCCTTCTTGTGTTTAATGACATAAGGGAAAGTTTCAATGAATTCAACCCATTTAGCATGTCTACGATTCAGTTTAGCTTGACTTTTAATATGTTTCAAAGACTCATGATCAGAATGTATAACAAATTCGTCCGGAGCGTTGAGATATGGACGAAACAATCTGACACTGCAGCAGAATCCGAGTCAAACAACAAGTCCAAAGGTGTTGCATCACCTCCACTTGGGCCCATGAGCCTTGTATGACCTAGGGTTGGTTTTAGGCTGCCTTGGGACGTCCTCCCACCTCCTTGGCCGCCACCCCTTGCTCCTATATAAGTAGATCCATCTAGTAGCTTTTTCCTTGGTATTTGTTTAGTTAAAAGTTAGCCATTGCAACTTCGTGTATTTCGTTTGTGTCCAACGACCAGACCAAGACCACTTTCGGATCCCCACCTTTATCAATACTTCATCTATATTCGCAATATTCAGATTGCATTATCATATTCTTGCTTGTTCTTCGATTGTGTGCAGGAATAGACCTTCGTGGTCAGGCTGATCGTGCTTCCGGCATCGTCAGTAACCTCAGGAGATTGGTTTAGCGATTGCTAAGGCACAACGTCGTGCACGTTTGTAGTCGAATCGTCAAAGTCGACTCCACCAAATCGATAGTTATCATCTCACCGAAAGATCGGGACACCCTCGCCTCTATCAGTATGGATGTACAACCTCCCCCTGGTTGTGCATGAAGTCGAAGTACATTCACATGAGCATGCTGATTCGAGGGCCAAAACAACCAGGAAATAATATTAATCTGTATCTGGGGCTACTTCAAGAGGAGTTAGACACGTTATGGAAAACACCGGCCAAGACATGGGACGCCAGCAAAGGCGAGTATTTCTACATGAGAGCCGCGCTGATCACGACGGTGCACAACAATCTCGGTTACGAATATGTCGCAGGCTAGGTCTGCCATGGATATTGCGGATGCAAGCGGTGCATGGATGATACGACATCTCAGCAGCTAACGTCAAGGAAAGATGGCGGGTCTAGGAAAATCGTGTACATGGGGCATCGAAGATGGCTCGAACCAGATGACCCATGGAGAAACCATGGAGATCTATTCAATGGTCACGCTGAGCATCGAGGACCTCCACGTAAGCGGAGCGGCGCCAAAATCGATGAGCTGTTGAAAAACTGGAAACAGTGCCCCGCGTCGGGAAAGACGATGAAAAAGGCGCCGGAGCCGCTGCTGAAGGTATGGAAGACGAGGTCTGTGTTCTGGGACTTGGAGTACTGGCACAAACTAGTTACACCTCATTGCCTTGATCAAATGTATATATGTAAGAATGTCCTTGAGAGCTTGCTCGCGACACTGATGAACATGCCGGATAAGACCAAGGATGGGCCGAAGGCAAGAAAAGACTTGCAAGATTTGAATATCAGGGAAGATCTGCACATGCCGCCCCGTAAAAAGTCAGACGAGACAGAGGCGCGGGAGAAGAAGGGCAAGAAAGTAAAGGAAGAGGATTATTGCCCCCCTTCTTGCTTCACCTTAAGTCAGGCTGAGATCTATCAATTCTTTAAGTGCCTTACCGGAGTCAAAGTTAGTTCCGGTTACTATAGCAAGATAAGCATATATCTAGACACGGACAAGAAAAGGTTCAGCGGGATGAAGTCCCATGACTGTCATGTGATGATGACGCAGATACTACCTATTGCCCTTAGAGGGATAATGGACAAGCACGTCCTTGACACGCTTATTGGTCTTTGCAACTTTTTTGACATCATCTCTCAAAAGTCGATCAGTGTGAAGCAGCTCCGAAGGCTACAGGAAGAGATTGTTGTGATACTGAATGAGCTTGAGATGTACTTTCCGCCCGCGTTCTTTGACGTGATGGTGCATCTGTATCTCCATATTGTGGACGACATAATAGACCTGGGGCCGTCATTCCTGCACAACATGATGCCGTTTGAGAGCATGAATGGGATCATCAAAGGATTCGTTCATAACATGTCCCATCCAGATGGAAGCATCGTCCAGGGCTATCTGACACAAGAGTGCATCTCTTTCTGCAAGAATTTTCTATTTGGCGCAGACCAGCCGCCTGGTGTTGGTGTTGGTTTGCCCGTTAACAAGCACGATGGGAGGCTCGAAGGAGAAGGTCACTCCAACGGTCGCAGGGAACTGCACATGGCATACTCAGATCGACGCAGCGACTTTGGCAGAGCAAACTTGGTAGTGCTACAACACCTAGACGAGGTAGATCCTTTCGTGGCACTGCACAAAGAAATTATCGCAAAGAAGTATCGTGACCGGGGGTTATGCAAGACGGACGCCGAAGTTACTAGAGAGCACAACTCCACTTTCCTGCATTGGTTCAAAGAGCATATTATTGCAAATCCCCCGGAGGAGGGCTCTAAGGACGGATTGCTCATATACGCCTTAGCACATGGCCCCTCTACACGTTCTACACGGAGGCCAAAGATATGGACAGTGATGATCAGAACTCAGGGGTGACGATGGAATGCATGACCGGCAGCGACAACGACACAACTGATAGATTTTATGGAAGGGTCGAGGAGATCTGGGAGCTTGACTACTCTGGACTGCACAACACGACGATGTTCCGTGTCAGATGGGCTAAGAATGTCGAAAGAGAAAACCGGTATTTCACTCCCATGACTATACCCGACGCCAAGAGCGCTTCATCATAATGCTTCTTCATGACGCAAAAAAGAGCCATGGGTACATGCTAAGCACGTGACACAATGCTTCTTCATAACCGATCCACGCAATCCCAGCCGTGTTGTTGTGAGGAGAGGCAAAAGGAACATCATTGGAATGGATGGAGTCGCCAACGAGGAAGACTACGACCAGTACGGCAACCCGATGAGGGAAGATGACGATGATGATGAAGTATACGTCAAAAGAAGAATCAATACTACATTACCTAAGAAAAATCGTACTCCAAGGAAAAGGAAAAGTCACAATGAGGGGCTCAATTATTCTTCAACGAACAAGAAGGGAAAGAAGCTCACTCAAAAACGAAAACGTCAACGCTGAGGAACCGTATGTTATCGGTCAAATGATGTAATATATATGTTCCTATTTTGTATACACACTTAGCCATTATTATGCATGGGTCCTATGATGTAATATATATGTTCCTATTTTGTATGCATACTTAACCGTCAAATGATGCAGTATATATCGCCTTCCCTTCGTTCACTGCTCTCGGAAAAAAGAAAAGTGAGAGAAAATAAAGGAAAAGTAAATAGAAGGAAACAAACAGGAAAACTGCTATATAGGTACTGGTTATAGTAGCGGCGCTTTTCTGAGAAAAGAGCTACAGCTAGTCAAGATAGCAATAGCCGTTTCCTCATAAAACCGCTATAGCTACTGCTATGCCCAATTAACCCCCAAAATCCCCACTCCTCTCTTCATACTGCCTCTTTTCCCCCAAATCCCCACACTCTCTCTTCCACCGTCGCGTCGCCGGAGCCCTGCCCTCGCCGCGCCCCTGCGCTCGCCCCCGACCCCGGCGCTCGCCCACGGCCCCGGCCCCGACCCTGACTCCGGCCCCGACCCCGGCTCCGGCCACGGCGCTCGACCCCGACTTCGACCCCGGCACCGACCCCGACCCCGACCCCTCCCAACCTCGGCCGTCGCCGGTCCTGCACCCTCTGTAAGCCCCCCACTGCTCCTCCTCTCTCTGGTAGCTAGAGTTCTTTGGTTAATTTACATAGGTTTTAGTTAGGGCAGATGGTTAATTAGGTTATATATTTAGTTATGAGTTTAGCTAGGTTTTTTCTTCAAGTTCTATATTTTTCTTCCTTTTATATGCAAATTTTAAGTGGACATGTGATGTTCTGGACATGTCATATTTGGAATTTGGACATGATGATTATGTGCAGGGTAAATGATCCGAGTGGCCTATGTTACGCCGGAATGTTGACTCATTTCCGTTCCGGTGAATTTCAGGCGCTCGATATGTCCATTTTTTAGCAAAGGTCATGCCGAAATTTTCCGTGAATTTTGGCATGACTTGTGCTAGATAGTAGGCATACCGAGTGCCGGGAGTTGCTGGGAAACGACATTCCGGCAAACATATATAGATCTTTTTTATGTCATTTCTCATTTTTTTCATAGTTTTAGAATTAAACGAGGAGACTTAATCATAGGAAACATGTCGAACAACGAAGAAACCAGGCCTTCTGACCAAGATGCAGACGAGATGGATTATGAGGGTGAACAAGAGTACCTCGACTTTTTCTCTGCTAAACAATGTCAAGGTTTGCAGGTCGGCCTCGATGATGATCCTGATGCCGACATCGACACCAACGGCGCCGACACCGATGGCGGCACCGAGACCGACGGGGAAGATACCGGTGGGGAAGGTACCGGCGCCGATGCCGCTACCGAAAAGAAGAAGAAGAAGAAGAAGCAGAGGATACGAAAACCTAAGAAACTAGGCATTGGACGACAGGTGATCACAAAGATGGCACCTGGCAAGTTTGAGCCATTAGAGCCGGAAGAACCTCGCAAGTGCTATGGGAACAAAGTAGGATGCATCCTACGGGAATGCGCGAGCATCAACGACGATGACTTAAGGAGTAAAGAACATTTGACGCAGTTGCTCCTAACGAAGTTGCACAAGAGATTCCAGTTCCCTGACCGGGATGATAACATAGAACAACCGTGGGATGATCCGAAGATGAAAAAGATCAACAATCACACCATGGGCATGTTCAACAATGATTTGGCCTCCTGGAAAGGGAGGGTGAAACGAGCTATTGAGGCTGAGGAACCCCTGTCCAAGATTCTGGAGGAAAATCCGACACTTATGGAAGAGGAGTTCGAAAAGTTCAAGGACACTTGCGCTACCGAGGCAGCCAAGATAAGCCTGCGAAATTCAAGAGCCTTCAGCAAAGGAACACGGGGAAGCATCGCCTCGGAAGCCGTGGCTACCTCGGTAAAAGGCCCATATGGGATAAGGAGGACGCGGAACGTGAAGCCGCGGGTATCCCAGACCCCTTCGCGAAGTTCACCAACCCCGTGGAGCGTGACTTCATCAGGGCCCGCTACAAGTGGGACAAGGAAAAGAAGGTTTTTTACATGGACCAGATCACGAGGAGATTGATTAGACTACTGGTAATTATTCTTTTACCACCTTACATTTAGCTCCAGATCTAGTCGACTACACATTCTTAAACGGTTCACGTTCCTTCTGCAGGAGAAGTAACACCAGCTTGCAGCCGAAAGCCCTACTTCTCCGATGAGGCCCAAGTGGGACACCCCTCTCAACCGGGCCTTGAACGAACTTAAGGGACTCCATTTGGGCCAGCGGCCGCAATATGGTCGTGTGCACGGCGCCGGAGACGGCGGCACGTGGAAGGTGTTTTACAACGAGGGCCCGGAGGCTAAGAAGCAGAAAAAGAAGTTTAGTCAGGCGGACATCGACGACAAGGTGAAGCTTGCGGTCGAGAAAAAAGCAGCTGAGGATGCGAAAAAATAGCCGAGGAGAAAAATGAGTTGCTACAGCAGGCAGTCAATGCAGCTGTAACTGCCTGCAGAAATGATTTCGCTACTAACTTGGTTCCGGCTATCATCAACTGGACGAAGGAAAATCCAGACAAGACGGTACATGATTTCCCGCTGCCCAGTTTCGTCGCGAGCAACTCCGTGAACAACAAAACCACCGCACCATCACTTGCTCACGCAACCGGGCCTCCTCACGCACTCGCTCCCGCTCATAGTAGCCCGTCCTCAGTCTCTGGCGCGCTAGGTGGGCCTTCATCTTTGGCTGAGCTCATCGCCCTCACGGTAATTACATGTCGCACGAACATATATATCTAAAATATTCCATTTCCGTTGCCTTTCGGATGTTTTATGCCGCAGGCATGTGTTTGCAGGCCGATGAAACCCCGTGCACCGTACTGTACTTGATCAAAGGCCATAAGGTGGACGTGGGAAAGGGGGTGATAACGAAGCCCTTGGATCTCTCGTTCCACAACCAGCCGATGCCTGCTGGGCACTTCAGGGTTACCTTGTCGAGTGTGACATCGGGGCACGAGGATTTGCCTCGTCCATTACGCCTAGGGGGAGAGGACGACGAGACCCCGCCGCGGATTGGAAGCTGCAAGGGTTGGGTGCTGCTATGGCCGAAGAATCTTCCTTTTTTTGAAACTAACTACTGTGAGGCAAAGCCCCACAACCTTTTATTCCAAAACCAAACAAGACAAGAGTCGGGATTACAAAAACAAATCTAAACTACCATCTAATTACATGTACTTACCTATCAACTAAGGAAGAGAGTTAACTCAAGCCAGGAGCTTATCCTTGGTTTGAGAAGCTAACCTATGAGACAATAGGGTTACATCATGTACCCGAGGAATCTTCTTCGTCTGGAGCCGGTCGAGAGCACACCAATAACCACACATCAACAAGCATGTGCGGAGACCACCACCCCGCCTACGCAATTACCAGCTCCTGTAGTGCCGGGTGAGAGCGGCGGACGACGTGATGAAGGGGGTGAAATAGTACTGGCTGATGTAATCCGTCCTGTAGAACAGAGAATGGATGATGAGACGGAGAACCCGGAGGACCCAATGGGTTTCCTTAATACAAACGCGTATGAGGGTGACTTACATATGATGAGTCAGCCATATGACGAATCAGGCTATCAGCATGCTAATGAGGATATGGATGATCTGCCCGGGCAGGAACGTCGTAGCAGGGATTGCAAGAAGTCTCTCTTCATGAAATCCTCACAGGACACGCCTGAAGATGCCGCCTCAACATAGGCTCAACTAGCCGGGGGTCGTACAGTGCTTATCTCAGCAACACTGGGGCAGGTGTTGAGGAAGGGTCTGGAAGGTGTGCCCAAGAAAAAGGAGAGGAAGAGACCGGGGAAGATAGTTGTCTCCAAACAAGCTAGAGCACATAGCAGCCAGACGATGGATTCTGAAGAGCGTGTACCCGTGAAATGTGCAGCCATGTTCCATCTCACGGGTGAGCCGATGCTACCGCTGAAACCGCTGGAGGCACTATCAGGGGATCTTAGGAGACTGCACGACCATGTGCTGTCGACTGAGAAAAGCCTACTAGCCTCGAAGGATCCAGGATATCCAACATACACGGCTCGTGTGCCTGAGGGGAAGTGCTACGTCGACACACAGCCCGCGGAGGTGTTCTTCCTGTGGTTTGACCATATCTTTGAGATGTTCCTGAACAGGCGGCTCGATTTTACAATCGTCCGCCTTTTTGCACTACATATGAGCTCCGTCATGAAGAGAGAAGAAGTCTCGCAAATCTGTGTGGCGGATCCGTACTACATGCACGAGTCTTTTTTCAGTCTCGGTGACTTTGAGCATGAAACTGCTAGGGAGTACCTCCAAAACTTCATTGTACAGAATAAGGACCAGGAAATTGTCCTCCTGCCTTATCATCCAAAGTAAGTCAGTCCCGGACAACCCTTTCGTACATTTCAATCATTCCTTCTCGCTCATATGGAGAATAATTTGAGGTGTCCTTTCCCCATAGCAACGGGCGCGCCGTCCTTATCGTTCTTTACCCGCGAGTCTCCCACGCCGTGTATTTCGACCCTACCAGAGACTACGAGAAGAAGGACTACACCCACATAATGAATATTCTAGATGATGCTCTCCAAGGCTTCAGCATTAGGGGTGGCCACCTGCACATCAGTAAACAAAGGAACAAGAAGTTGGGTTTCTCGCATAAAACTAACTTCTGTTGCATCCATGTCCCAAAACCAAGTAAGAAATATGGATTCTACCTCCTCCATCTCATGATTGAGTTCAACACGGATCACCAAAAGCTTCATGTGACAACCAGAAACGATGATCATATCCGCAAGTGGGTAGAATCTCATGGAGAAGCGGATTATAAACTTAGAGATGACTTCTTTCGCATCCAAAGGGACATTGCGATGATCATCATGAGAGAAGTCGTCGATGGGAAGGGGATGTTCCACCACGGCCCTATATCGCGAGCTGACGTCCGAACTTGTATAGGCATGCAACGTCATGACCTCACGCCGTTCAAGAAGCTAGGGTCCATCCTTGATGATATGGAAGGATGGAACTTCTAGTTATTTACGATGCCGATGATGATGATATGTGTCGGCTGAACTTGTATACTTTCTGTAGCGATGAAACTTTGTGGTGTCCACGGTCCTAGCCGAACTTGCGTAACGCTACTTTGTTAGTTTGGGTACGATGACATGCGTACCTCTAGTTAATTAGTTTGCGTACTATATGTTGCATCTAGTTGCTAACCCTTTCTTTTTCGTGTTGCTCTAGTATTTTTTTGTTGCATATGATCGTACATTATCTTGATGAAGATGCATCTCTAACAGGTACCTAGATTCTTGATGGTGAAGGAGTGCTATGTCGTGTACGACGGGAAGGTTCCGGGAGTGTATGACGAGTGGTATGAGTGTCAGGCGCAAGTGGAGGGGGTCTCGAGCGCCAGCCATAAAGGCTTCAAAAGCAGACAAGAAGCACAAGCTAGTTACTTGAGGTTCAGGCTAGCGCGAGAGAGGCCTCATAACCTCCGCCTCGTGTACTGCATAGTTCTGCTATCACTCATAGTGATAGCACTTCTCGCGTATATCATTGTTTAGATGGATGACATTGTAGTTGCAATTATTCGAGACTTGCATGTATTGCTATTTTCGAGATGATGACAAGAGACCACATTGTGTTGGATGATGATTATGATGAGACTATTTGTATGTATATGCTATGATTACATCTGTGGTCTTGCAGCCATTTGTGTGTGTATGATGGTGACATTTGTATGTGCTAAAGATTCTTGTATAAAGCCTGTTCAAATACAAAACAAATATGCATAAATAAAACAAAAACTAATAAAATTAGCAGTAGCGAGTGGAGAAAAGTTAGCAGCAGCGTGCCTCTAGCAGTAGCACGGCCTAATAAAGTGCGCTAGAGCTATTAGCTGTAGCGCGCTTGCTTGCTCCTCGCTGCTGCTACCCTTGTATAGCAGTAGCACGGGCAGACACGCGCTGCTGCTACAGTTTAGCTGTAGCACCGTATCAGTAGCGCGGAAACCCGCGCTACTGCTATACCTAGAACCCGCGCTGCTGCTAGGCTTTTCCCTAGTAGTGTCCCTCTACTCACCCACATCCCCTGTTATTCTCCGAAGACAGCAACCTCAAACCGCAGCTGAAGCAGTCAACCCTCGTACTCCCCTCCATGTGGGCATCCACTGCTGCGTATTCCCCGGCTCCAGGTCGTTCCCCTCCTAGGTTGTGCCGTCGTCCACCACCTTGGTACTCTCGGGCGGTACGGCATCGTCAACGCGGTCAACGAAAGACAGCCATCAGAAGAGGACTGTAAGTGGAGAGGCCGACAGTTGGGTCCACGGCCGCATGCAAGGAAGTTCCTCCTTATTACGTGCAAAATAATGACTCCTCCAGCTGACACCTCGGACCTACCAGAAGGGCCTCTGTATTTCACGAAAAAACGTTCCCTCCTGGCAGCTGGGACCCACCGGCTTTATCTTCGCACGAAAGGAACTGCCTTCTTACCGCCTGACAGCTGGGACCCACCAGGTTGAAGCGAAGGTAGCGTTATCTGTCCGGCCGCGAACGTGTACGTACATAGCGGTCGATCGGTGTCTCTGCAGCGACATACCATGGCCGAGTAAGGAGCGGCACGCGTTGAAGTAGAGGCGCCGACATAGCATGTCATGCATTCCCGTCTATATCGTGTACACGTACGTACGGCCACGCTGCAAGATAGTAAATACGGCTAGCTACGTACATACGGACGGGGTCTCTAATGCGTACAGCGACTAATCCTGTTCATTGGAAGCCAACCGGCTGGATCGGAACGGAGAAACTGCGCTGTGTTCATGGGGAGGCAATGGAATGCGTCGTGTTCATCGGGAGGCAATGGAATACGTCGTTTTCATCGGGAGCCAACCGGCTTGGACGGAACAACCGAAACGAGGTCTGGCATACCGCAGAACGGAGGAAACGGGCCTTTGTTCGACCGCGTACTGTCGAAATGGGGTCATGTTCATTGGGAAGGGTCTGGCTTACCGCAAAATGGAGGAAACAGACTTGTGTACGACTGCGTACGGTAGAAACGGGGTCCTGTTGATTGGGAGGGGTGTGACGTACCGCAAAACGGAGGAAACATACTAGTGTTGGAGCG
>NC_057796.1:176185063-176198184 GCF_018294505.1 Triticum aestivum
CACCGTTGACTTCCTCCAGCCTCTACCTGCTACTGTTCATCCACCGTCGACTTCCTCCTGCCTCCAGCAGCTACTGTTCATCCATGGGGTCCTGTCCATCCAGCCTCCACTGGCTACTATTCAGCGAGCCCTCCACGGGGGTCCTGTTCAACTAGCCCCTCCATGGAGTCCTGTTCAACCAGCCCTCCACATACGGGGACCCTCCACCGGCTACTGTTCATCCACCCCCACGCCTCCTCGAACAGGGTCCTGTTCATCTAGCGGCAACGGCCTCTACTACTACGGGATCCTGTTCATCCAACCCCCACCGGGAACTGTTCATCCAACCCCCACCGGGAGCTGTTCAACAAGAGGCAGCTTCGATCGGCTTCAGTTAGCAGCAGTAGCGAGGGAATCACTTGGGTTCAGTTAACAGCAAGGGATTGATCTGGATTCAGTAACGTAGCTAGTGCAATCGCACGGGTTCAGTTAAAGCCCAACGCCTCGCTCGGGTTCAGTTAGAGCGCAACGCCTCGCACACACGCGTGCGTACGTGTACGAGAGAAACACGCAAACCTCCGTGCATTGCTCGGCCCCGACCACCCACCGTAACCGGGAACTCCCCGATATTTTCCTCGCCCTCGCTTCTACCACGATTTTTTCAGTCATGGACAGCCCAAAGAATGTCATGCAGGTGCGTCTCCGGCCCGCCTAGGATGAAAAGCCCATTTTCTGTCATGATTTTTTGTCATAGAAGGTTGAGCCCACCACATCTATGATGATACTGCGTTTTGTCACAATTATCGTCATAGAAGTGTCATAAGCATGACAAAAAATTTCGTTCGGCCCAAAATGTCACAGATGTGTCTTTTTATGTAGTGAGTAGAGATAACTATTTCCCTCAGTTAAGAACCAAGGTTATCAATCCAGTAGGAGAACCACATAGAACCTCGTTAGCAGCACCTTCACACACAAAAGCAAATACTTGCACCCAACGCAAACAAGGGGGTTGTCAATCCCCTCGCCGGTTACTTGCAAGGATTTAATCTCGGAGTGATATGTAATACAATTAATTGGAAAATAAAGAAAGTATAGCAATGTATTTTTGTGTTGTTATATGATAAAAGTAGACCCATAGGCCATAGTTTTCACTAGAGGCTTCTAGCTCGATCACATAACATACGGTGGGTGAACAAATTAATTTTTCTCAACTGATAGAAAAGCGCATAGTTATGACGATATTAAAGGCAATGATCATGTATATAGGCATCACGTCCGAGACAAGTAGCCGACTCCTTCCTGTTCTACTACTATTACTCCACCCATTGACCACTATCCAGCACGCATCTAATATGAATAAACCCAAAGCAAGATTGATGAGGACATCAATACCATTGTTACACCCACAGCCCCTGCTGCTATACATACTGGACCAATTACTAGAGCTCGCGCACGCCAATTAAATTACCAGGTACTTTCGTTTCTTGGTAATGATTCTAATGTTCATGAGAATATGATGCTGCCTAAATTGGATACATTTGTTTTGCTTACAAATGAAGGGCCTAGCTTTGAGAAGGATGAACATTGGAGCAAGAACAAGCATGGAGATGATGGCATGCGCATGGGGGACAAGAACGGAGTTACAAGTGATGATTTCAGGACATTGAAGCCACCATAATGCGTGCATGAAGCCTTGGACGAAATATACAAGATGCTACTTCATAACTTTCGTCCAAAGGCTATTCTAGGTGCTGCGTCGCCTTATTATTGGGCCAGGCCCATGTAATTTCGAAATACTTGAGTATAGGCTATTTTTAGAGTCTGTATGTGTGGGGAAACAAGAGATAGGGTTGGTTTCGGACCCCTTCCCCAAGGGCCACGAAATTCCCCCCCTCTTCCTCCATATATACAGCCCTTAGGGCGTCGTTTAGACTTTGGGTTTTGTTTAGATTAAAAGTTCGCCATGGCTGCAACTTCGCGTACTTCGTTTGTGTTGAACGACCAGACAAAGGCGTCACAGAACCCCACCTTGATCAATAAAGCTTTCATCTTATATTCGCAATATCCAGATTGCAATCTCAGTTTCTTGCTTGTTCTTCGTTTGCTCGCAGGACACAGACCCTCGTGGTCAGGTTGATCGTGCTCCGGCGTGGTCAATAACCTCTCAGAGTTGGTTTAGCGATTGCTAAGGCGCGACGTCATCGCACGTTCGTAGTCGGATCGTCAAAGTCGACTTCCATCAAAGCGATATCCATCATCTCATCTAAAGACGGGACACCTTTGCCTCTATCAAAGATAACATTATGTAGACAAAGTAAACTCAACTAATATGAATAAACCCCATAATTTTATCCTTAATGGAAACAATACAAATATGTGTCTTGTCCCCTACTTTGTCACTGGGATAGAGCACCGCAAGATTGAACCCATCACAAAGCACCTCTCCCATTGCAAAATAAATCAATATAGTTGGCCAAACTAAACGGATAGATCAGAGAGAAATATGGAGCTATAATAATCATGCATAAACGAATTTAGAAAAGACTCAATTAATATTCATGAATAATGTGAGAATAGACCCACAATTCATCGGATCCCAACAAAGACACCGCAAAAGAATTACATCGGATAGAACTCCAAGAACATCGAGGAGAACATTGTATTGAAGATCAAAGAGAGAGAATAAGCTGATGAGGACATCAATACCATTGTTACACCCACAGGCCCTGCTGCTATACATACTGGACCAATTACTAGAGCTCGCGCACGCCAATTAAATTACCAGGTACTTTCGTTTCTTGCTAATGATTCTAATGTTCATGAGAATATGATGCTGCCTAAATTGGATACATTTGTTTTGCTTACAAATGAAGGGCCTAGCTTTGAGAAGGATGAACATTGGAGCAAGAACAAGCATGGAGATGATGGCATGCGCATGGGGAACAAGAACGGAGTTACAAGTGATGATTTCAGGACGTTGAAGCCACCATAATGCGTGCATGAAGCCTTGGACGAAATATACAAGATGCTACTTCATAACTTTCGTCCAGAGGCTATTCTAGGTGCTGCGTCACCTTATTATTGGGCCAGGCCCATGTAATTTCGAAATACATAAGTATAGGCTGTTTTTAGAGTCTGTTGTGTGGGGAAACAAGAGATAGGGTTGGTTTCGGACCCCTTCCTCAAGGGCCACGAAATTCCCCCCTCTTCCTCCATATATACAGCCCTTAGGGCGTCGTTTAGACTTTGGGTTTTGTTTAGATTAAAAGTTCGCCATAGCTGCAACTTCGCGTACTTCGTTTGTGTTCAGCGACCAGACAAAGGCGTCACAGAACCCCACCTTGATCAATAAAGCTTTCATCTTATATTCGCAATATCCAGATTGCAATCTCAGTTTCTTGCCTGTTCTTCGTTTGCTCGCAGGAAACAGACCCTCGTGGTCAGGTTGATCGTGCTCCGGCGTGGTCGATAACCTCTCGGAGTTGGTTTAGCGATTGCTAAGGCGCGACGTCCTCGCACGTTCGTAGTCGGATCGTCAAAGTCGACTTCCATCAAAGCGATATTCATCATCTCACCGAAAGACGGGACACCTTTGCCTCTATCAAGTGGTATCAGATTTCCAGGTTGCTCGGTGAGATTTTACAGTTTTTCGTAGTTTAGATCGAGTCTGTTCTTCATACCTACAGTCCACGAAAAAGCCACACAAAAAAAATTAGGGTTAGTTCATCATATCCGAACCAATCTGAGCCTTTGCATAATCTTTTTAGGGTTTTTGCTTTGTTGAATTTGCGGTTGCATCGTCGTGTCAAGTTGCTGGTCTTAGAGTCTAGTCTTTTAGAGTTTCGAGTTCTGGTCATAAGTTGTCACGCCGCCGCCGCACCATCATCATCGCCTTGCCATCTACCACCATTGCTTATCCGCCACCGCTTTGAATCCGTATCCATATACCACGACCGCTACCATATACCACCACCGCTGCCATATACTACCGCCATATATCCACCACCAATCCGAGTTCTTTTCATATTCGGTTTGTTTTAGAGATCCATATATTTTCCGTTTCGTGTTTCCTTGCCTGAGTAGGTCTCGGAAAAAAAATAAAAATTCGGCAACCAAAAATATTTTTTCCCTATCCTATTTTTAGGCCCCGGGTAGTGTTTTGAGACACTCGCCATCATAGTGATTTTTTGTCGCACTTTTTCGTCGTCGCTGCCCTGATTTCCGAAAAAAAAATTAGTCAAAAAATTTTGTGCCCATCCTGTCAGTTTGACCTGGGAAGAGTTTTGAGACACTCGCCATTATAGTGATTTTTCGCAAAAAAAAAAGAGGAGCGCAAAAAAAAAGAGCGAAAAAAAAATTCCAGAGTGTGCTTTTCCCTTGTTTACGTGCAGCGCCGTGATTTTGTTAGTGTTCTAGGCTCGCGTCTCTAGCACGGTCTAGCCTAGGACCAGCACAGTACCGTCGTTGAGCGTTTATTCAACTTTGCATCTCTGCATTGATTATTGCTTACCATTTTGCTACCATATTATAAGCCTTCCCAGCTCCACATAAGTCTACATCGTGCGTTTGACTCTCCCTGGTAATCGCTATATCGAAGCTTTGCGAGTTTTTGACTACAACGGTTGCCGATCACCACCTGCTGCTGGGTAAGAACTGGTAAGAATTTGAGATTCGCTTGAAGGTTTTGTGACACACCACCATCACCACCACTTCTAGTAGTCTGCAGGATCATATTCTTTTGTGTTTCTATTGCTGCTAACCATGGCAGGTTCACAAGCCGATGAGACTGATTGGGAGAACATGGCGAACAAGGAGTTGCATGATAAATTTCAGCAAATGATGAGTGGCCAGGTGGGAGATGTGCTAAACAGATTTGAAGAGGCTATGGAGAAGATAGATGCCGTGGAGAAGTCGTTTGAGACAAAGCTGGATAACAAGTTTACTGAATTACTCAAGCGTCTTCCCCAACCACCACCGGCTGCACATGTCGCACCTCTACAACAACAACAACCACATCTCCAACGCCGCCTTCCAAATCAAGTGGGACGGGCACAGCGCGTTCCAATTGAGATTGGTCAAAATTCGGGTGCTGCTGCCCCTACTGTTGATGCTTCTTTGGCTCCTGCTCCTGCGGCGGCTGAGGAGGATGACGATTATGCGGGCGATTTTGAGGATGAGGTTGATCAAAATCAGAACTACGTGCAGCCACCAGCACCACCACCAGCAGGTCGACCTCAGGTATATATTCGCAACGGTAGGCCGGCACCACCACCTCAGGTACGAGATCATGACCATCTCCCTAAACTGAAATTGAATATTCCACCATTTGAGGGTAGATATGTTCCTGATATATATCTTACTTGGGAGTTAGAAACTGAACAACGATTTACATGTTTACAATATCCTGAGGAGAGACGTGTTCCTGCTGCTGTTTGTGCTTTCACTAGCTTTGCATGTGTTTGGTGGTCTGAACATTGTAGATTATATCCTGTTCCAGCTACTTGGGCTGCTTTGAAAACTGCTATGCGTACTCGTTGGGTTCCACCATATTATCAACGTGAATTACTTCAAAAATTGCAGCGTTTAAGACAAGGAAAAAATTCTGTAGAAGAATATTATCAGGAATTACAAACTGGCATGATTGGATGTGGTATTGTTGAGGAGAATGAAGCTATGCTTGCACGTTTTATGGGTGGATTAAATAAAGAGATTCAGACCATTCTAGAGTATAAGGATTATAATAATATCACTCGTTTATTCCATCTTGCTTGTAAAGCTGAACGTGAAGTGCAGGATCGACAGCCATTGGCGCGAACTAACTTTTCTGCAGGTCGACCTTCATCATGGACACCGCGTGCATCTTCTACTTCCACTTCACCATCACCTCCATCAGGTGCCACCTCCAGCCGTGATACAAGAAAGCAGGCACAACCACCACTCTCTGCCAAGAGCACACCTGCCGGGCCTGTGCAGAGCTCTTCTTCTTCCATGGCATCGACAGGGCACACAAGTGATATTATTTGTCGTCGTTGTAAGGGAAGAGGACATTTTGCGAGGGAATGCAAATCTCAGCGTGTCATGATTGCTACTGAGGATGGTGGGTATGAGTCCGCTAGTGACTATGATGAGGAGACTTTGGCTCTTATTACACGTGAAGAACATGGTGGAGATGATTCTGAAAATGAGACGCAATACATGGCTCCTGAAGACGCTGACAGGTATGAATGTTTAGTTGCTCAACGTGTTTTGAGTGTGCAGGTCACACAAGCAGAGCAAAATCAGAGGCATAATTTGTTCCATACAAAGGGAGTTGTGAAGGAACGTTCTGTTCGCGTCATCATAGATGGAGGGAGCTGTAACAACCTGGCTAGCATGGAGATGGTGGAGAAGCTATCTCTCACCACAAGACCACATCCACATCCTTACTACATCCAATGGTTCAACAACAGCGGCAAGGTTAAGGTAACACGTACTGTTCGTGTGCATTTTAGTATCTCTACATATGCTGATTATGTTGATTGTGATGTGGTACCCATGCAAGCATGTTCCTTATTACTAGGTAGACCATGGCAATTTGATAAAAATTCTGTACACCATGGTAGAAACAATCAGTATACTCTTGTTCATAAGGATATAAATATTACTTTGCTTCCTATGACTCCTGATTCCATTTTGAAAGATGACATTAATAGAGCTAATAAAGCAAAACAGGAGAAAAATAAGAGTGAAAATCAGATTGTGGCAAAAGAATTTGAGCAACAAATGAAACCTAATAATAAACCATCTAGTGTTGTTTCTGAGATTAAATTGAAAAGTGCATGTTTACTTGCCACAAAATCTGATATTGATGAGCTAGATTTCAGCAAATCTGTTTGCTATGCTTTTGTGTGCAAAGAGGCATTATTTTCATTCGAGGACGTGCCTTCCTCTTTGCCCCCTGCTGTCACTAACATTTTGCAGGAGTTCACTGACGTCTTCCCACAAGACGTGCCACCGGGATTACCACCTATTCGAGGGATTGAGCATCAAATTGACTTAATTCCCGGTGCATCGCTACCCAACCGTGCACCATACCGTACCAATCCAGAGGAGACGAAGGAGATTATGCGTCAAGTACAGGAGCTGCTCGACAAAGGTTATATACGCGAATCTCTTAGTCCTTGTGCTGTTCCTATTATACTAGTGCCTAAGAAGGATGGTACGTCGCGTATGTGTGTTGATTGTAGAGGCATTAATAATATTACTATTCGTTATCGTCATCCTATTCCTAGGCTAGATGATATGCTTGATGAATTGAGTGGCTCTACAATATTCTCCAAAGTTGATTTGCGTAGTGGATACCATCAAATTCGTATGAAATTGGGAGATGAATGGAAAACTGCATTTAAAACTAAGTTTGGTTTATATGAGTGGTTAGTCATGCCTTTTGGGTTAACTAATGCACCTAGTACTTTCATGAGACTAATGAACGAAGTTTTACGTGCTTTCATTGGACGATTTGTGGTAGTCTATTTTGATGATATACTGATTTATAGCAAATCTTTGGAAGAACATTTGGAACATTTACGTGCTGTTTTTATTGCTCTACGTGATGCACGTTTGTTTGGTAACCTTGGGAAGTGCACCTTTTGCACCGACCGAGTATCTTTTCTTGGCTATGTTGTTACTCCACAGGGAATTGAAGTTGATAAAGCCAAGATTGAAGCTATTGAGAGTTGGCCGCAGCCCAAAACGGTCACACAAGTGCGGAGTTTTCTTGGTCTCGCTGGTTTCTATAGGCGTTTTGTGAGAGATTTTAGCACCATTGCTGCACCTCTCAACGAGCTTACAAAGAAGGATGTGCCTTTTGTTTGGGGTACCGCACAGGAAGAAGCCTTCACGGTATTGAAAGATAAGTTGACACATGCTCCTTTACTCCAACTTCCTGATTTTAATAAGACTTTTGAGCTTGAATGTGATGCTAGTGGCATTGGATTAGGAGGTGTGTTATTACAAGATGGCAAACCTGTTGCATACTTTTCTGAAAAATTGAGTGGGCCTAGTCTGAATTATTCTACTTATGATAAAGAACTATATGCTCTTGTTCGGACTTTAGAAACATGGCAACATTATTTATGGCCCAAAGAATTTGTTATACATTCTGATCATGAATCTTTGAAACATATTAAAAGTCAAGCTAAACTGAATCGTCGACATGCTAAATGGGTTGAATTCATTGAAACTTTCCCTTATGTCATTAAACACAAGAAGGGTAAAGAAAATGTTATTGCTGATGCATTGTCTCGTCGCTATACTATGCTTTCACAACTTGACTTCAAAATATTTGGTTTGGAGACCATCAAAGATCAATATGTGCATGATGCTGATTTTAAAGATGTATTGCAGAATTGTAAAGAAGGAAGAACCTGGAACAAGTTTGTCGTTAATGATGGATTTGTGTTCCGTGCTAACAAGCTATGCATTCCAGCTAGCTCTCTTCGTCTTTTGTTGTTACAGGAGGCGCATGGAGGAGGATTAATGGGACACTTTGGCGTGAAGAAGAACGAGGACGTACTTGCTACACATTTCTTTTGGCCAAAGATGAGACGGGATGTTGAGCGTTTTGTTGCTCGCTGCACTACATGTCGAAAAGCTAAGTCACGACTCAATTCTCATGGTTTATATATGCCTTTGCCTGTACCTAGTGTTCCTTGGGAGGATATATCTATGGACTTTGTTTTAGGTTTACCTCGAACAAAGAAGGGGAGGGATAGCATATTTGTTGTCGTGGATAGATTCTCGAAAATGGCACACTTTATACCATGTCATAAAAGCGATGATGCTGTTAATGTTGCTGATTTGTTCTTTCGTGAAATTATTCGCTTGCATGGTGTGCCAAATACTATTGTTTCAGATCGTGATACTAAATTTCTTAGCCACTTTTGGAGATGTTTATGGGCTAAGTTGGGGACCAAACTGCTTTTTAGTACTACTTGTCACCCCCAAACTGATGGACAAACTGAAGTAGTCAATAGAACATTGTCTACAATGCTTAGGGCTGTTTTGAAGAATAATAAGAAAATGTGGGAAGAATGCTTGCCTCATATTGAGTTTGCTTATAATCGTTCATTGCATTCTACTACTAAGATGTGCCCTTTTGAAATTGTGTATGGTTTCCTACCTCGTGCACCTATTGATTTGTTGCCTCTTCCATCTTCGGAGAAGGTTAATTTTGATGCTAAACAACGTGCTGAATTGATCTTAAAAATGCATGAGTTAACTAAGGAAAACATTGAGCGTATGAATGCTAAATATAAAAGTGCTGGAGATAAGGGTAGAAAACATGTTGTGTTTGCACCTGGAGATCTTGTTTGGTTACATTTGCGTATGGATAGATTTCCTGATTTGCGCAAATCAAAGCTAATGCCACGTGCTGATGGTCCTTTTAAGGTGTTAGAGAAAATAAATGATAATGCATATAAACTTGAGCTGCGTGCAGATTTTGGGGTTAGTCCCACTTTTAACATTGCAGATTTGAAGCCTTATTTGGGTGAGGAAGATGAGCTTCCGTCGAGGACGACTTCATTTCAAGAAGGGGAGGATGATGAGGACATCAATACCATTGTTACACCCACAGGCCCTGCTGCTATACATACTGGACCAATTACTAGAGCTCGCGCACGCCAATTAAATTACCAGGTACTTTCGTTTCTTGCTAATGATTCTAATGTTCATGAGAATATGATGCTGCCTAAATTGGATACATTTGTTTTGCTTACAAATGAAGGGCCTAGCTTTGAGAAGGATGAACATTGGAGCAAGAACAAGCATGGAGATGATGGCATGCGCATGGGGAACAAGAACGGAGTTACAAGTGATGATTTCAGGACGTTGAAGCCACCATAATGCGTGCATGAAGCCTTGGACGAAATATACAAGATGCTACTTCATAACTTTCGTCCAGAGGCTATTCTAGGTGCTGCGTCACCTTATTATTGGGCCAGGCCCATGTAATTTCGAAATACATAAGTATAGGCTATTTTTAGAGTCCGTATGTGTGGGGAAACAAGAGATAGGGTTGGTTTCGGACCCCTTCCTCAAGGGCCACGAAATTCCCCCCCTCTTCCTCCATATATACAGCCCTTAGGGCGTCGTTTAGACTTTGGGTTTTGTTTAGATTAAAAGTTCGCCCTAGCTGCAACTTCGCGTACTTCGTTTGTGTTCAGCGACCAGACAAAGGCGTCACAGAACCCCACCTTGATCAATAAAGCTTTCATCTTATATTCGCAATATCCGGATTGCAATCTCAGTTTCTTGCTTGTTCTTCGTTTGCTCGCAGGAAACAGACCCTCGTGGTCAGGTTGATCGTGCTCCGGCGTGGTCGATAACCTCTCGGAGTTGGTTTAGCGATTGCTAAGGCGCGACGTCCTCGCACGTTCGTAGTCGGATCGTCAAAGTCGACTTCCACCAAAGCGATATCCATCATCTCATCGAAAGACGGGACACCTTTGCCTCTATCATAAGCTATCTAGCTACTAGCTATGGACCCATAGGTCTGTGCTGAACTACTCATGCATCATCGGAAGGGAGCAAGGATGATGTAGAAGCCCTTCGTGATCGATTCCCACTCCGACAGAGTGCCGAAAAAAGGCCTCGAGATGGGATTGCGGAAGACAGAAACCCGCGGTGGAAGAAAAAGTGTTTGGGTGTGGCTCTCTGTTGGTCTCCCAATTTTAGAGAATTTATGGAGGTGGAATTAGGCCTGAAAAAGCCACGTGGGGCCCACAAGGTAACAGGGCGCGCCCTGTTGCCTTGTCGTCTCCTTGCTTCTTGTCTGGTCTCTTCCCGAAGCTTCTAGGGTCACTTTTGTCCAAAAAACCATCAAAAAGTTTTGTAGCGTTTGGACTATGTTTTCTACTAATTTCCTAGAAAACCAAAAACAAGCAGATAACAACAACTAGCACTTGGCACTGGCTTAATAGGTTAGTCCCAAAAATGATATAAAATAGCGTATAATTGCGTATAAAACATCTAAGATTGATATTATAATAGCATGGAGCAATAAAAAGTGTAGATACGTTGGAGACGTATCATTTATTATCTACCTTTTGACAGAGGACCAAAAAATCCGGCCATGTGTCACCCAAAACACACTTTCACTCATTCGAAGTGCAAGGCTTGCTCAGTCTCGAAGACTGGCGGGGCAGGTGAGCTCAGCAATCAATTACTAACAACTTTCACTAAAGCGTCACCACTCATGACATTGCATACGCCAGTCATTACTTATTCAGATCACGGTTCGGGGAAACCATCTCATTCGCATGTCATATTAAAACGAAGATCGGGCCCGCATTTTAGGGGATATCATCAATTAGTTGTTTCACCCCAACCGGCCATAACGGCTCGAGTGGCCAAAACGTGGCGATTTTTATGGTGCCACTAGAGGGACGTTTCACCTTTTACTGGCTTATAAAGGACAGGAGGAGACGAATCCATACTCCCATGCTCTACTCCCGCTCCAGCGCTCAAGCCCTCCATGTTTCCACACCTCCAATCCCCTTTCCAAGCCCAAAGCATCTCTCTAGTCCTCCGCTTCGTGCACCAAGGACCGAAGCGGATCTGAGGAGGTGAGTGGCTTCCAAGGTCACCGATGCCACCATCACCGAGCACTGCGCAACAAGATACATTCCTGCCGACGGCGCCTGCAGGCCCCAGAGCCTAGCCAATGCATCCCCAATCACAAACCAGGGGAGTGGGTCGTCTTCATCCCCCACCTTGTCCAATGTCTGGGGTTCCCCCTGCACCCCTTTGTTCGGGGGATCTTGTTCTTCTACGGGCTAGACTTGCACAATCTAGCCCCGAACTCCATCATGCACCTCACCACATTCATCATAGTGTGTGAGGCATTCCTGCGTGTGGAGCCGCACTTCAGCCTTTGGCTGAAGACATTCCGCGTCAAGCCGAAGAGCAGCGACAGAGAGTTCGCCGACTGTGGCGGCGCCATGATTAGCAAACTCCAGAAGCCGGTTTAGCTCGAGGGAACCTTCATCGAGACCATGAAGATCTGCCAGCGCCAGTGGTTCAAATCACTGATCCACTCGCTCTGGGCCAGGCTAGGGTTCCCAACTTCACTGGCCCACCTTTGAGGAAGTTGGTGTCCTAGAAGAAGCAATGCCTGGAATGGGGTAATCCGAACGAGGTCGGCGCTCTTTAAGAGCGGATCCGGACCCTCAAGAAGAAGTACAAGCTAGTGGATGTAGCGGATGTGATGCTGCATCAATACATCCTCTGATAGAGGCAAAGGTGTCCCGTCTTTCGATGAGATGATGGATATCGCTTTGGTGGAAGTCGACTTTGACGATCCGACTACGAATGTGCGATGACGTCGTGCCTTAGCAATCGCTAAACCAACTCCGAGAGGTTATTGACCACGCCGGAGCATGATCAACCTGACCACGAGGGTCTGTTTCCTGCGAGCAAACGAAGAACAAGCAAGAAACTAAGATTCCAATCTGAATATTGCGAATATAAGATGAAAGCTTTATTGATCAAGGTGGGGTTCTGTGACGCCTTTGTCTGGTCGTTGAACACAAACGAAGTACGCGTTGCAGCTATGGCGAACTTTTAATCTAAACAAAACCCAAAGTCTAAACGACGCCCTAAGGGCTGTATATATGGAGGAAGAGGGGGGAATTTCATGGCCCTTGGGGAAGGGGTCCGAAACCAACCCTATCTCTTGTTTCCCCACACATACGGACTCTAAAAAAAGCCTATACTCAAGTATTTCGAAATTATATGGGCCTGGCCCAATAATAAGGTGACGCAGCACCTAGAATAGCCTCTGGACGAAAGTTATGAAGTAGGATCTTGTATATTTCGTCCAAGGCTTCATGCACGCATTATGGTGGGTTCAACGTCCTGAAATCATCACTTGTAACTCTGCTCTTGTTCCCCATGCGCATGCCATCATCTCCATGCTTGTTCTTGCTCCAATGTTCATCCTTCTCAAAGCTAGGCCCTTCATTTGTAAGCAAAACAAATGTATCCAATTTAGGCAGCATCATATTCTCATGAACATTAGAATCATTACCAAGAAACGAAAGTACCTGGTAATTTAATTGGCGTGCGCGAGCTCTAGTAATTGGTCCAGTATGTATAGCAGC
>NC_057796.1:176265512-176343329 GCF_018294505.1 Triticum aestivum
GTAAGAACTGGTAAGAATTTGAGATTCGCTTGAAGGTTTTGTGACACACCACCATCCCACCACTTCTAGTAGTCTGCAGGATCATATTCTTTTGTGTTTCTATTGCTGCTAACCATGGCAGGTTCACAAGCCGATGAGACTGATTGGGCGAACATGACGAACAAGGAGTTGCATGATAAATTTCAGCAAATGATGAGTGGCCAGGTGGGAGATGTGCTAAACAGATTTGAAGAGGCTATGGAGAAGATAGATGCCGTGGAGAAGTCGTTTGAGACAAAGCTGGATAACAAGTTTACTGAATTACTAAAGCGTCTTCCCCAACCACCACCGGCTGCACATGTCGCACCTCTACAACAACAACAACCACATCTCCAACGCCGCCTTCCAAATCAAGTGGGACGGGCACAGCGCGTTCCAATTGAGATTGGTCAAAATTCGGGTGCTGCTGTCCCTACTGTTGATGCTTCTTTGGCTCCTGCTCCTGCGGCGGCTGAGGAGGATGTCGATTATGCGGGCGATTATGAGGATGAGGTTGATCAAAATCAGAACTCCGTGCAGCCACCAGCACCACCACCAGCAGGTCGACCTCAGGTATATATTCGCAACGGTAGGCCGGCACCACCACCTCAGGTACGAGATCATGACCATCTCCCTAAACTGAAATTGAATATTCCACCATTTGAGGGTAGATATGTTCCTGATATATATCTTACTTGGGAGTTAGAAACTGAACAACGATTTACATGTTTACAATATCCTGAGGAGAGACGTGTTCCTGCTGCTGTTTGTGCTTTCACTAGCTTTGCATGTGTTTGGTGGTCTGAACATTGTAGATTATATCCTGTTCCAGCTACTTGGGCTGCTTTGAAAACTGCTATGCGTACTCGTTGGGTTCCACCATATTATCAACGTGAATTACTTCAAAAATTGCAGCGTTTAAGACAAGGAAAAAATTCTGTAGAAGAATATTATCAGGAATTACAAACTGGCATGATTGGATGTGGTATTGTTGAGGAGAATGAAGCTATGCTTGCACGTTTTATGGGTGGATTAAATAAAGAGATTCAGACCATTCTAGAGTATAAGGATTATAATAATATCACTCGTTTATTCCATCTTGCTTGTAAAGCTGAACGTGAAGTGCAGGATCGACAGCCATTGGCGCGAACTAACTTTTCTGCAGGTCGACCTTCATCATGGACACCGCGTGCATCTTCTACTTCCACTTCACCATCACCTCCATCAGGTGCCACCTCCAGCCGTGATACAAGAAAGCAGGCACAACCACCACTCTCTGCCAAGAGCACACCTGCCGGGCCTGTGCAGAGCTCTTCTTCTTCCATGGCATCGACAGGGCACACAAGTGATATTATTTGTCGTCGTTGTAAGGGAAGAGGACATTTTGCGAGGGAATGCAAATCTCAGCGTGTCATGATTGCTACTGAGGATGGTGGGTATGAGTCCGCTAGTGACTATGATGAGGAGACTTTGGCTCTTATTACACGTGAAGAACATGGTGGAGATGATTCTGAAAATGAGACGCACTACATGGCTCCTGAAGACGCTGACAGGTATGAATGTTTAGTTGCTCAACGTGTTTTGAGTGTGCAGGTCACACAAGCAGAGCAAAATCAGAGGCATAATTTGTTCCATACAAAGGGAGTTGTGAAGGAACGTTCTGTTCGCGTCATCATAGATGGAGGGAGCTGTAACAACTTGGCTAGCATGGAGATGGTGGAGAAGCTATCTCTCACCACAAGACCACATCCACATCCTTACTACATCCAATGGTTCAACAACAGCGGCAAGGTTAAGGTAACACGTACTGTTCGTGTGCATTTTAGTATCTCTACATATGCTGATTATGTTGATTGTGATGTGGTACCCATGCAAGCATGTTCCTTATTACTAGGTAGACCATGGCAATTTGATAAAAATTCTGTACACCATGGTAGAAACAATCAGTATACTCTTGTTCATAAGGATAAAAATATTACTCTGCTTCCTATGACTCCTGATTCCATTTTGAAAGATGACATTAATAGAGCTAATAAAGCAAAACAGGAGAAAAATAAGAGTGAAAATCAGATTGTGGCAAATGAATTTGCGCAACAAATGAAACCTAATAATAAACCATGATAGAGGCAAAGGTGTCCCGATCTTTCGATGAGATGATAACTATCGATTTGGTGGAGATGACTTTGACGATCCGACTACAAACGTGCACGACGTTGCGCCTTATCAATCGCTAAACCAATCTCCTGAGGTTACTGACGATGCCGGAAGCACGATCAGCCTGACCACGAAGGTCTATTCCTGAAAGCAATCGAAGAACGAGCAAGAATATGATAATGCAATCTGAATATTGCGAATATATATGAAGCATTGATAGTGGTGGGAATCCGTAAGCGGTCTTGGTCTGGTCGTTGGACACAAACGAAGTACACGAAGTTGCAATGGCTAACTTTTAACTAAACAAATTCCAAGGAAAAAGCTACTAGATGGATCTACTTATATAGGAGCAAGGGGTGGCGGCCAAGGAGGTGGGAGGACGTCCCAAGGCAGCCTAAAACCAACCCTAGGTCGTACAAGGCTCATGGGCCCAAGTGGAGGTGATGCAACACCTTTGGACTTGTAGTTTGACTCGGATTCTGGTGCAACGTCAGATTGTTTCGACCATAACTCAATGCTCCGGACGAATTTAAAGGTGAATCCAATTGGGTTGGAAAGAGCACGAAATCTAGTTTCCAACAAAAAAAGAATCACCCAATTCGGAGTCCGTATGAAAAAGTTGTTGGCGTTTTGAGTCAGGTATGTCTGTGCAGTCAGAATCTGAATCCAGAACGTGAGAGACTTGGACTCTTTCTTCTCTTGGCCCAAAAGTGACGTGAGAGGACTTTTTGAGCAGAACCTAAACTTCTCCTTTTCCCCTATCTTCATATGTGGATTGTACAAATGTCCCATACACCTGCAATTAGACAAAACACAAAAGTGTGTGAAGTATTTTTGTTCTGGATAACATAAATAGATTATTGAATAGTTTGCACTAGAAATCACCTGACAAATATGCATGTATGCAATATTTTTGGTCGTATCCAAGGTAATCATGTCCTCATCATCCTCCCCTTCTTGAAAACAAAGCCGTCCTCGGCGTTGCTTAATCTGAAATCTGGCTAACAAAAGAGACAAGGTGTACACGTTGTATATGTACATGTCATCCGTTTTTACTGATCTCATTTGGTGCACATGTGACTCAGTTATACAAGAGCACCCTTCAAAAGTCGTGAAATGTAAAGTCAATATATTATCACAAGAAGTCAAAGGCATGAAAATATTGCAACTCAGTTTGCACATATAAGTGAAGCTCTTATTCATATCAAAAGATTGACAATGCTTATCATTAAACCATCCCAACATTGATGAACCATCACCAAGATTAGAGGTCATATCAAAATGATTAAACATTGGCACAATTATTTTCAAACATATTTGATCCAAATCTGATTTATTCCCTGATTCACTTGATTCTTTTGCATCGATAGTTAATTCAATGGGCTCACTCAAAATTGTTTGATCACATGGCAAAGTCAAATCATCAACATAGTCCTCTAAGGTAGCTGGTGTGATCAAAGTAGTGGGTAGCTCACCGCATGGTGCAATTAAATTGACAAGACATTCATCATACTCATGTGGAAGTGGAAGATTAGTACCTTTGTCATTACCTCTTATGATCAACTCAGATGAGGTAGGCACTCTCGGTGATGATGTGTCACATGGTGGAGGTGATGTAGTCCTCACAACAACGGATGTGGTTGTCATAGTATGCTTAGTAGTTGAAGGGACAACCGTATCAACTCTTGGAATGTGCATCTCGCGCTTGTTCTCCTTGTGCGCAACACGTCGTTTTATTTCCTGTTCAGCTTTGCAAGCAAGATGAAACAAATGGTCCATAGGATAACACTCTTCATGTATTAGTATCTCCTGAATGTCACGATTTAATCCTCCCCAAAATCTATCCATAAAATCTTCTTCACTTTCTTCTAAAGAGGAATGCAGCAAGGTAGTTTGTAAAGTATCATAATATTTCGTTACGGTGTCACTACCTTGTTTTAAATGTTGCCAACTTCCAGGGCACTCGCGACCGCCCACCGGCCGCGGGCGACCTACGCCGCGTCAAGCAACAACCAGGAGAGACCCTCCAGAAATACATCCAGCGCTTCAACAACGTTCGCCTCAAGATCCCCAAGGTGACAGACGAGGCCATCATCTCCGCGTTCTCTGATGGCATCCACGACGTCAAGATGAAGGAGGAGCTCGCCATCCACGAGGAGCTGTGCATGTCCCTAGAGCTATTCAACCTGGCGACCAAGCGCGCAAGAGCTGAGGAGGGGCGCCTCTCCCTCCTCGAGCTCCCGGCTGCGGACCCGGAGGAGAAGAAAGCCAAGGCCAAGGACATGAAATGCAAGGGAGCAGCCATGCTCGCGGCGGAGCCAGACACCAAGCGCGGCAGAGACCAGCCCGAGTCATCCAAGAGCAGTCGACCGTTCTGTGCCTTCCATAACCTGCATAGCCACAACACCAGCGACTGTCAATAGCTCAGAGCCATTCGAGAAGGACGCTTCGGTCGACGCCCCGAGCGCAACGACCGGGGCTATGGCCGAGGAGGAGGACGTGGTGGCGGACGCTGGGATGACCGTGGCCCGCGCCAGGAGTGGCGCGACCGGCCTCATGAGGACCGCTGGCAGGATCAGCCTCGCGAGGGCGCCTGGAGGGATCAGCCTCGTGAAGATCGTCCTTGGGGCAACGCTGGTCTTCCTCCACTACCGCCACCACCAAGAAGGAATGACGACCACCATCAAGACGAGGGGGCTGGGGGCTTCCAGGAGCCGCGTGCCATCGTCTGCATCTTGGGCGGAGCTCAAGCCCCAGCCTCACAGCGTATCTTCAAACAGTTTGCTCGTGAAGTGAATGCAGTCCTCCCCAAGCTCGAGGCCACGCACCCGCTCAGATGGTCCAAGTGCGCCATCGCGTTCAGCTCGGCAGATCAGCTCAAGTGCGCGGATACCGCTAGCGTCCTCCCGATGCTTTGTTCACCAGTCATCAGCAACGTGCAAGTCACCAAGACCCTCATCGATGGCGGCGCGGGGCTCAACGTCATGTCCGTCGACACGTTCGACAACCTCCAAGTGCCGTATGACCAGCTTCAGCCCACCAAGCCTTTCTCAGGAGTGACCGACGGCTCCACTACCCCGATCGGGCAGGTCCGCCTTCCCATCACCTTCGGAGAACGCAACAACTACTGCACCGAGCTCATTGACTTCAACGTCGCACACATCCGTCAGCCGTACAATGCCATCCTCGGGTATCCAGCCCTGGCCAAGTTCATGGCGGTGACCCATCACAGCTACAATGTCCTCAAGATGCCAGGAAGCGGCGGAATCATCACAGTCCCGTGCGAAGAAAGAGATGCGGTGTGCTCCCTCGAGTGTGCCTTCCAAGCTGCAGCAATCGACGACCCCGACAGCAAGGGCGAGTGCCCTCCTGAGGCCACCCCCAAGAAGAAGAAGCAGCTGCTCCGCGTAGGGCCTCAGGCAAGCGGCGCCACGTCTGGATCGGCGCCCGCACCTGGGGCGCCTCTCTCCATCCCATAGGAAAGCGCGCCCGGCGCCCTTCTCGGGCAGGGCTCGGGGGCTCTCTTCTGGAGAGCCTCAGACCTCGCAAGCATCACGAGGGAGGCGCTCGGGCACCATCTGGAGGCGTGCTTCGTGGCACGTCACCCTCAGGAGGACACAAGACGGGGAACGCCGAGTGCTCAGGAGTTCATTACCAGGACCACCCAGGAGCTGCAAGATGCGAGGGCCATGCGCGGCAATCGCCGTTCACCTGGCGCAGCCTCCCATCCAGGCGAAGATGCCGGGCTGCGCGTTTGCGTCGACATCCTAGGGCTCAACAGGGCCGCGTCTTAGGAGCCCTTCTGGCGTTCGTGCGTAGGACGCTGCGAGGGCCCACCGCACAGCTACGTTCGCATGCCTTTTGGCCTGCCAAGCGTGGCGTCCGCCTATCAGCGTAACTTGCAGCGCGCCTTGGTGACTCAGGAGGCCAGGCACCACGCCGTCCTGACGGAGATGGAGACGGTCCTCAAGGAACCGCCTGGACCCCTAGAGCCTCCCGAGGCTCAGGGCCCCGGTGGCCCGTGAGGAGCGACTGCTTCGCCGCGTACCTTCAGCTGCCCCAACATCCCTTCATCAACAGAGCCAGGTGACATTTTCCAAGTTTATTTAGCTGGGAGAGCCCCCTGGGCTGCATCATTCCCAAGCCACGTGGGTCCGTCCCTGTGGCATGTATCCCTTTTCATGTCCTTAGCTTACCTTGCTGGGGGCACCCCACGGGCTGCATCATCCCCAAGCCGCTCGGGCCTGGCCCAGTGGCATGTATGTTCCCTGCATTTACTTAAACCAGTATGCTTTCCATGCTTAATCTACCTATGACTATTACCTGCTCGATCGTCACCCACCATGGGAGCCGCGCGCCGGCCGTCTTTCTTCAGGATCCTTCGCGTGAGTAGGTTAAGCACGGCGTCTGTGCTCGGGGCTCGTCCCTGCAGCGTCAATAAATCCAACGGTTGAGCTCTGTCTGGTGGGCCGACCCTGTTCACGTCACCTCCTGGGGCCGTTAGTGCTTGGCCTCCTCACGCGATGACCTCAGGAGATTCGTTCGGCGCAGGTTGTCTGACCACCTCGCAGGACCAGCGCAGCGAACAAAAACCAAGACAAGGCGCAACCCGCCTTGAGGTAGGGCCTCGTGAGTCCCGCGCTAGCTCACGAGTGCCCAGATACACCTCATCTAGCCCTGCCGTGCAAGCCACGTGACAGGGTGGGGCTGTACACGCCCCGGGGGCTCTCCGCAGTAGGGAGTCCCCCTCCCACGTACCAGTGGAAGCACCATGCTCCGCGCTGGCCGTCGACACTGCCGAGGAGCGGCTATGCCCGTGCGCAAGCAGAAGCACTATGCTCCGCGCTGGTGATAAACAACTGAGGGAGGCCTCACGGCCGTACCAACCTCAGGGAGCCATAGAGCTCAGTGTCCGGCCTCACCGCAACGCCTCCCCTCGGGAGAGTCGCGCGAGGGGGCTGGGCATGGGGGCTGCGCTCGGGTCACGCCCAAGCGTACGCCACCCAAGCCAGGTCCCCCGGACCTGGTCGTGTCGCGCCCCTCCCGAGCTGAGCCTCGGCGAGGGCAAAGGTATGGAGATTGTTTGCACGTCAAGGGGGACTCCTGAGCATCGCTACTCAGGAGCCTAACTGGTCACGTAGCCCCTCACTCCTTGGGTCCGTCCTGGTCTCCGGTCGGCCCAACGGCGGTTGAGGTATGCGCGGGGCCGGGCTCCGCCGACGTAGAACACAAATCCTATCCTCGCGTCTCCTTCCTATAAGCTGTTTGCGCGTCAAGGGGGACTCCTGAGCATCGCGACTCAGGAGCCATCGGATCACGAGTTCCGGCAAAACCCTCAAGGTCCGAACACTGGGGTGCGCACGAAGATCTCCCCCTACCGATCCACGTCCCGGCTTCCCCCTACCGATACGAAGTCTGATGAGGACATCAATACAATTATTACACCCACAGGCCCTGCTGCTATACATACTGGACCAATTACTAGAGCTCGCGCACGCCAATTAAATTACCAGGTACTTTCGTTTCTTGCTAATGATTCTAATGTTCATGAGAATATGATGCTGCCTAAATTGGATACATTTGTTTTGCTTACAAATGAAGGGCCTAGCTTTGAGAAGGATGAACATTGGAGCAAGAACAAGCATGGAGATGATGGCATGCGCATGGGGAACAAGAACGGAGTTACAAGTGATGATTTCAGGACGTTGAAGCCACCATAATGCGTGCATGAAGCCTTGGACGAAATATACAAGATGCTACTTCATAACTTTCGTCCAGAGGCTATTCTAGGTGCTGCGTCACCTTATTATTGGGCCAGGCCCATGTAATTTCGAAATACATAAGTATAGGCTGTTTTTAGAGTCCGTATGTCTGGGGAAACAAGAGATAGGGTTGGTTTCGGACCCCTTCCTCAAGGGCCACGAAATTCCCCCCTCTTCCTCCATATATACAGCCCTTAGGGCGTCGTTTAGACTTTGGGTTTTGTTTAGATTAAAAGTTCGCCATAGCTGCAACTTCGCGTACTTCGTTTGTGTTCAGCGACCAGACAAAGGCGTCACAGAACCCCACCTTGATCAATAAAGCTTTCATCTTATATTCGCAATATCCAGATTGCAATCTCAGTTTCTTGCCTGTTCTTCGTTTGCTCGCAGGAAACAGACCCTCGTGGTCAGGTTGATCGTGCTCCGGCGTGGTCGATAACCTCTCGGAGTTGGTTTAGCGATTGCTAAGGCGCGACGTCCTCGCACGTTCGTAGTCGGATCGTCAAAGTCGACTTCCATCAAAGCGATATTCATCATCTCATCGAAAGACGGGACACCTTTGCCTCTATCAAGTGGTATCAGATTTCCAGGTTGCTCGGTGAGATTTTACAGTTTTTCGTAGGTTAGATCGAGTCTGTTCTTCATACCTACAGTCCACGAAAAAGCCACAAAAAAAAAATTAGGGTTAGTTCATCATATCCGAACCAATCTGAGCCTTTGCATAATCTTTTTAGGGTTTTTGCTTTGTTGAATTTGCGGTTGCATCGTCGTGTCAAGTTGCTGGTCTTAGAGTCTAGTCTTTTAGAGTTTCGAGTTCTGGTCATAAGTTGTCACGCCGCCGCCGCACCATCATCATCGCCTTGCCATCTACCACCATTGCTTATCCGCCACCGCTTTGAATCCGTATCCATATACCACCACCGCTGCCATATACCACCGCCATATATCCACCACCAATCCGAGTTCTTTTCATAGTCGGTTTGTTTTAGAGATCCATATATTTTCCGTTTCGTGTTTCCTTGCCTGAGTAGGTCTCGGAAAAAAAAAAGAGTCTGGAGACCCCCGGGCAGTTTTTAGGCCAAAATTTCGGCAACCAAAAATATTTTTTCCCTATCCTATTTTTAGGCCCCGGGTAGTGTTTTGAGACACTCGCCATCATAGTGATTTTTTGTCGCACTTTTTCGTCGTCGCTGCCCTGATTTCCGAAAAAAAAAATAGTCAAAAAATTTTGTGCCCATCCTGTCAGTTTGACCTGGGAAGAGTTTTGAGACACTCGCCATTATAGTGATTTTTTCGCAAAAAAAAAAGGAGGAGCGCAAAAAAAAAAGAGCGCAAAAAAAAAGAGCGAAAAAAAAATTCCTGAGTGTGCTTTTCCCTTGTTTACGTGCAGCGCCGTGATTTTGTTAGTGTTCTAGGCTCGCGTCTCTAGCACGGTCTAGCCTAGGACCAGCACAGTACCGTCGTTGAGCGTTTATTCAACTTTGCATCTCTGAATTGATTATTGCTTACCATTTTGCTACCATATTATAAGCCTTCCCAGCTCCACATAAGTCTACATCGTGCGTTTGACTCTCCCTGGTAATCGCTATATCCAAGCTTTGAGAGTTTTTGACTACAACGGTTGCCGATCACCACCTGCTGCTGGGTAAGAACTGGTAAGAATTTGAGATTCGCTTGAAGGTTTTGTGACACACCACCATCACCACCACTTCTAGTACTCTGCAGGATCATATTCTTTTGTGTTTCTATTGCTGCTAACCATGGCAGGTTCACAAGCCGATGAGACTGATTGGGCGAACATGACGAACAAGGAGTTGCATGATAAATTTCAGCAAATGATGAGTGGCCAGGTGGGAGATGTGCTAAACAGATTTGAAGAGGCTATGGAGAAGATAGATGCCGTGGAGAAGTCGTTTGAGACAAAGCTGGATAACAAGTTTACTGAATTACTCAAGCGTCTTCCCCAACCACCACCGGCTGCACATGTCGCACCTCTACAACAACAACAACCACATCTCCAACGCCGCCTTCCAAATCAAGTGGGACGGGCACAGCGCGTTCCAATTGAGATTGGTCAAAATTCGGGTGCTGCTGTCCCTACTGTTGATGCTTCTTTGGCTCCTGCTCCTGCGGCGGCTGAGGAGGATGACGATTATGCGGGCGATTATGAGGATGAGGTTGATCAAAATCAGAACTACGTCCAGCCACCAGCACCACCACCAGCAGGTCGACCTCAGGTATATATTCGCAACGGTAGGCCGGCACCACCACCTCAGGTACGAGATCATGACCATCTCCCTAAACTGAAATTGAATATTCCACCATTTGAGGGTAGATATGTTCCTGATATATGATAAAGGCAAAGGTGTCCCGTCTTTCGATGAGATGATGAATATCGCTTTGATGGAAGTCGACTTTGACGATCCGACTACGAACGTGCGAGGACGTCGCGCCTTAGCAATCGCTAAACCAACTCCGAGAGGTTATCGACCACGCCGGAGCACGATCAACCTGACCACGAGGGTCTGTTTCCTGCGAGCAAACGAAGAACAGGCAAGAAACTGAGATTGCAATCTGGATATTGCGAATATAAGATGAAAGCTTTATTGATCAAGGTGGGGTTCTGTGACGCCTTTGTCTGGTCGCTGAACACAAACGAAGTACGCGAAGTTGCAGCTATGGCGAACTTTTAATCTAAACAAAACCCCAAGTCTAAACGACGCCCTAAGGGCTGTATATATGGAGGAAGAGGGGGGGGGAACTTCGTGGCCCTTGAGGAAGGGGTCCGAAACCAACCCTATCTCTTGTTTCCCCACACATACGGACTCTAAAAACAGCCTATACTTATGTATTTCGAAATTACATGGGCCTGGCCCAATAATAAGGTGACGCAGCACCTAGAATAGCCTCTGGACGAAAGTTATGAAGTAGCATCTTGTATATTTCGTCCAAGGCTTCATGCACGCATTATGGTGGCTTCAACGTCCTGAAATCATCACTTGTAACTCCGTTCTTGTTCCCCATGCGCATGCCATCATCTCCATGCTTGTTCTTGCTCCAATGTTCATCCTTCTCAAAGCTAGGCCCTTCATTTGTAAGCAAAACAAATGTATCCAATTTAGGCAGCATCATATTCTCATGAACATTAGAATCATTAGCAAGAAATGAAAGTACCTGGTAATTTAATTGGCGTGCGCGAGCTCTAGTAATTGGTCCAGTATGTATAGCAACAGGGACTGTGGGTGTAATAATTGTATTGATGTCCTCATCATCCTCCCCTTCTTGAAATGAAGTCGTCCTCGACGGAAGCTCATCTTCCTCACCCAAATAAGGCTTCAAATCTGCAATATTAAAAGTGGGACTAACCCCAAAATCTGCAGGCAGCTCAAGTTTATATGCATTATCATTTATTTTCTCTAACACCTTAAAAGGACCATCAGCACGTGGCATTAGCTTTGATTTGCGCAAATCAGGAAATCTATCCTTACGCAAATGTAACCAAACAAGATCTCCAGGTGCAAACACAACATGTTTTCTACCCTTATCTCCAGCAAGTTTATATTTAGCATTCATACGCTCAATGTTTTCCTTAGTTAACTCATGCATTTTTAAGATCAATTCAGCACGTTGTTTAGCATCAAAATTAACCTTCTCCGAAGATGGAAGAGGCAACAAATCAATAGGTGCACGAGGTAGGAAACCATACACAATTTCAAAAGGGCACATCTTAGTAGTAGAATGCAATGAACGATTATAAGCAAACTCAATATGAGGCAAGCATTCTTCCCACATTTTCTTATTATTCTTCAAAACAGCCCTAAGCATAGTAGACAATGTTCTATTGACTACTTCAGTTTGTCCATCAGTTTGGGGGTGACAAGTAGTACTAAAAAGCAGTTTGGTCCCCAACTTAGCCCACAAACATCTCCAAAAGTGGCTAAGAAATTTAGTATCACGATCTGAAACAATAGTATTTGGCACACCATGCAAGCGAATAATTTCACGAAAGAACAAATCAGCAACATTAACAGCATCATCGCTTTTATGACATGGTATAAAGTGCGCCATTTTCGAGAATCTATCCACGACAACAAATATGCTATCCCTCCCCTTCTTTGTTCGAGGTAAACCTAAAACAAAGTCCATAGATATATCCTCCCAAGGAACACTAGGTACAGGCAAAGGCATATATAAACCATGAGGATTGAGTCGTGACTTAGCTTTTTGACATGTAGTGCAGCGAGCAACAAAACGCTCAACATCCCGTCTCATCTTTGGCCAAAAGAAATGTGTAGCAAGTACGTCCTCCGTCTTCTTCACGCCAAAGTGTCCCATTAATCCTCCTCCATGCGCCTCCTGCAACAACAAAAGACGAAGAGAGCTAGCTGGAATGCATAGCTTGTTAGCACCGAACACAAATCCATCATTAACGACAAACTTGTTCCAGGTTCTTCCTTCTTTACAATTCTGCAATACATCTTTAAAATCAGCATCATGCACATATTGATCTTTGATGGTCTCCAAACCAAATATTTTGAAGTCAAGTTGTGAAAGCATAGTATAGCGACGAGACAATGCATCAGCAATAACATTTTCTTTACCCTTCTTGTGTTTAATGACATAAGGGAAAGTTTCAATGAATTCAACCCATTTAGCATGTCTACGATTCAGTTTAGCTTGACTTTTAATATGTTTCAAAGATTCATGATCAGAATGTATAACAAATTCTTTGGGCCATAAATAATGTTGCCATGTTTCTAAAGTCCGAACAAGAGCATATAGTTCTTTATCATAAGTAGAATAATTCAGACTAGGCCCACTCAATTTTTCAGAAAAGTATGCAACAGGTTTGCCATCTTGTAATAACACACCTCCTAATCCAATGCCACTAGCATCACATTCAAGCTCAAAAGTCTTATTAAAATCAGGAAGTTGGAGTAAAGGAGCATGTGTCAATTTATCTTTCAATACCGTGAAGGCTTCTTCCTGTGCGGTACCCCAAACAAAAGGCACATCCTTCTTTGTAAGCTCGTTGAGAGGTGCAGCAATGGTGCTAAAATCTCTCACAAAACGCCTATAGAAACCAGCGAGTGATGAGGACATCAATACAATTATTACACCCACAGGCCCTGCTGCTATACATACTGGACCAATTACTAGAGCTCGCGCACGCCAATTAAATTACCAGGTACTTTCGTTTCTTGCTAATGATTCTAATGTTCATGAGAATATGATGCTGCCTAAATTGGATACATTTGTTTTGCTTACAAATGAAGGGCCTAGCTTTGAGAAGGATGAACATTGGAGCAAGAACAAGCATGGAGATGATGGCATGCGCATGGGGAACAAGAACGGAGTTACAAGTGATGATTTCAGGACGTTGAAGCCACCATAATGCGTGCATGAAGCCTTGGACGAAATATACAAGATGCTACTTCATAACTTTCGTCCAGAGGCTATTCTAGGTGCTGCGTCACCTTATTATTGGGCCAGGCCCATGTAATTTCGAAATACATAAGTATAGGCTGTTTTTAGAATCCGTATGTGTGGGGAAACAAGAGATAGGGTTGGTTTCGGACCCCTTCCTCAAGGGCCACGAAATTCCCCCCCTCTTCCTCCATATATACAGCCCTTAGGGCGTCGTTTAGACTTTGGGTTTTGTTTAGATTAAAAGTTCGCCATAGCTGCAACTTCGCGTACTTCGTTTGTGTTCAGCGACCAGACAAAGGCGTCACAGAACCCCACCTTGATCAATAAAGCTTTCATCTTATATTCGCAATATCCAGATTGCAATCTCAGTTTCTTGCCTGTTCTTCGTTTGCTCGCAGGAAACAGACCCTCGTGGTCAGGTTGATCGTGCTCCGGCGTGGTCGATAACCTCTCGGAGTTGGTTTAGCGATTGCTAAGGCGCGACGTCCTCGCACGTTCGTAGTCGGATCGTCAAAGTCGACTTCCATCAAAGCGATATTCATCATCTCATCGAAAGACGGGACACCTTTGCCTCTATCAAAGTCCAAGCGCGCTAACTCGACAAACTCGCAACAGAAGGGACACAAGATTTATACTGGTTCGAGCCACCGTTATGGTATAATACCCTACTCCAGTGTGGTGGCAGTGGATTGCCTCTTGGGTTGAGGATGAACAGTACAAGGGGAAGAACAGCCTCCTGAGGCGAGGTGTTCTTGTGCTTGGTGAACTTGTGTGGGTGTGGAATACTCAAGATGAGATGAGAAGCCTCCCAATGAGTTATCCCCTACGGTGGTGGCTAGTCCTATTTATATAGGCCCTGGTCCTCTCCCCAAATATTGAGCGGGAAGGAAGCCAACAACGGCCAATTTAAAAGGGGACAGCTAGTACAGCTTATCCTAACAAAAGCAGTCTTTGCCTGCAAAAGGCTCTGGTGGTGACACCGCATTTGGCTCCATGGTGACCTCCGTCTTGCCGTCCAGCTAGTCTTGGTCTCGTTGCACTGATATGGAAACCTTTGCTTGACGCCTCGATACTCCGCGCCTGCGCTTGCCTCCTTAGCACCAAAGAGGAAACAAGGACACTGTGTGCGCTGGCGCCCGCCTGGTCTTGATCGTCATGGCTCACGTCACGGGAACCTCGTGAGGTTTGCCTTGCCTTGATCTCTCCGCCCCTCGCGAGCCAACCTGGTGAGGCCACTCCCGAAGGGGTCTTGCGCCGTCCGCCTCGCGAGGCTGGCCCCTCGCGAGGGTCTTGAGTGCTTGTTGGTGAAGATGGGCCGTACGGGCCCGCTCGCAGAGCCACGCCGTGGGCCGCAGGCAGGCAAGTCTGGGGACCCCCCGTTCCCAGAACGCCGACAGTAGCCCCCGGGCCCAAGGCGCGCTCGGGCTTGGCTTCGAGGCGAAGGCAAAGGTCAAGTGCGGAGCGCCGCGGGCCCCTATAGCCTGCGGCCTTGGTCGACGCGTGGCGGTTAATTGGACGTGGGTGTCCCCGCTTCCCCACGCTGCCTCGGCAACTGCCTGACTTGACAAGTCCCTGCGACATGCAAGGAAAAACCATCATTACCTGTGATCGTGGGGGGCGCTGGTTGGCCTTCTCCTGCTATAAATGGGGAGGGGGTAGAGCCCCCGTCGCCCATCTCTTCCCATCCGCTTGCTTCTTCCCCCTTGCTCCATTGCTAGCAGCGACACCAATGGTGTCGTCGAGGAGGTTCTCTGCTACAGAGAAGGGGAAGGCCCCTCGCGAGGGGCCCGGCTCCCCGGCGCCCAAGTGTGGACTTGGCCGTCCCCGCAAGCACACCGCGACCCCTGCCGCGGCCCCCCGTTCCCGCGGTGGCGCCGCTGCGCGTGGCAGGGGTCGTTCCAGGCGTGGCAGCCCTATCGATGAAGGGAGACGTGCCATGGTTGCACGACCTCCCCGGCTGCGCTTCCACTCGGCGGAGGTGCTGCCGGAGTTCGTCGTCTGGTCGGAGAACCCGGCCGGCAACTGGCTTCAGCTCTCGCGCTTCTTCGCCGACGAGCTGCCAGCCTCCGGTCCAGGTGGGCTTTGGCTGTAGGAGGATGGTTGCTGCAGCAGGGCTTCTTAGGTTGCAGTCGAGGTCTCCGTCACGGGCAACATAGCTCTGGCCCGCGGTTGGCAGACGGTAGCCCGCGCGCGCGGCCTGGGCAGGCGGTGCACCCTCCATTTCAAGTATGACGGTGATGCGACCCTCTACCTGAGGGTGTTTGGGGAAAATGGTCGCCGCGCCAGGTGCTGCCCCGAGGTGAACGACGACGAGGAGGTGCTTGGCCTTGGCGACGGTCGAGACGAGGATGAGGGCGAACCCGCCCTTGGTGCCGACCGCGTCTCGTCCAGTTACGGTGGCTTTTCCACCGGCGATAGCTCCAGCAGTGGTGGCTACGACCAGCCGCCATGCCGTCGCGCCCTCTTCGAAGGTGGCAGCGGGTCGTCTCGTCGCCGCGCCTCCGTGAAGCACGAGGAGGGGTCTGGCTGAGCCCAGGACGATGCCAAGAGCCTGCCCCCATGAACCACTGTAGGGGCAGGCGCCGCTTTTATCTTGTTCTTCCTTTCCTTCCTGTATCAAAAAAGAAACCAGTATGGGCCCCGGAGGGGCGTGTATCGAACCATGATTCCTCAATCACTATGTTATGCTTATCGTTCTGTGCTGTGCCGTTGTTTTGTGTAGAGACAACTTAGCTTGGCACGTTCGGGGTAGCCTCCTCTTCACGAGGCACTTGTTTCCTGGTGCCTGTCAGGGCCTTCCTTGACTCAGTGCGCGCTTGGGAACTGCAAAAAATTCGTTAGGAGGCTCGCTAGGAGGCTTATCGTTCACCCGAGCCTTGACCCAGCGCTTCATATCGCGGTACCCAAGGGGCACGAATTAGGATAGATGCGCTAGCTTGTGGGCTCGAACGAGGGTGCCTCGCGAAAAAGCAGACGGAAGGCAGAAAAAAGGAAAAACGCTCACGAGGGCACCTGCCTAGCCCCCTCGCGAGGTATGCGAGAGAGAGAGAACAGGTTAAACTGGAGTCGGAAACAGCGGCAAAAGGCGACGGAACCAAATCAGCAAGGAACACCAGAAGTAAACTTCAATTAAAAGGAGGTGAGCCAACTACAGAAAGCAAATGAAAAGCCGCGTCCGGCACCTAGTCTAGTCTTCAAGTCTTCTCACCAGCGCGGGGCTAAGTGCTGCCACTAGGACGTGGGAGGGAGCCTCCGAGGCCCGAGGGCGGCACTCCTGAGACTCCGGGGCGTGTATAGCCCCACTCGTTATTACGTGAGAGTGTCACGGGCGGTGATCTTCACAGGCAATGGGCCTTTCTTCATGGGTAGAACTTCCGGAGGTGCTGGATGTTCCAGGCGTTCTGGATGGGTACCCCGTCCTGTGTCTCCAGGCGCGCGGCGCCAGGCCTGGAGACATGGACGACCTTGAACGGGCCCTCCCACATGGGTGAGAGCTTATGCAACCCTTCCCTGGAGAGGACCCGCCTCAGGACGAGGTCACCTGCCTCGAGCGTCCTGGAGCGGATGTTGCGGTAGTGGTATAGCCGCAGCGCCTGCTGATACCTTGCCGCACGAAGTGCGGCTTCGCGGCGGCGTTCCTCCCCCAGCACGAGGTCCATCCCCCGCGTGGCGTCCTCTTGCGTTTCATCAAACGCCAGGACCCATGCGGAGCGATGCTTGACCTCGTGAGGGAGGACCGCTTCTGTTCCTTAGACTAGGAAGAACGGGGTCTCGCCCGTTGGCTTGGTGGAGGTGGTGCGGATGGACCACAGCATGGACTGGAGCTCATCGTACCAGCCCCTGCCGCAGGCCTCGAGCTTCTTCTTGAAAGTCCTGGTCTTGAGGCCCCTCAGGACCTCTGCATTGGCGCGTTCGGCCTGACCATTGCTCCTGGGGTGCGCCACCGAAGCGTAGCAGATCCGCGTTCCAAGGTTAGCACAGTATGTCTTGAAGAGATTACTAGTGAACTGCGAGCCGTTGTCAGTGATGATGCGGTTGGGGACCCCGAAGTGGCTCACGAGACCCTTGATGAACTTGACCGCGGAGCCAGCTGGGATGGTGCGGACGGCTTCCACCTCCGCTCACTTGGTGAACTTGTCAATGGCGGCGTAGAGGTAGAGGTAGCCCCCAGGCGCTCGAGGGAATGTGCCCAAGATATCCAGCCCCTAGACCGCGAACGGCCATGTGAGTGGGATGGTTTGGAGGCCCTGAGCCGGCTGATGGATCTGCTTGGCGTGGAACTGGGAGACTTCACAGGACTTCACCAGCTCGGCTACGTCATTCAGGCCGTGGGCCAGTAGAATCCGCTGCGGAATGCCTTGCCGACGAGGGTCCGTGATGACGAGTGGTGCCCGCAGTCCCCACCGTGTATGTCAGATAGCAACTCCTTTGATGAGGACATGACTACCTTGGATACGACCAAAAATATTGCATACATGCATATTTGCCAGGTGATTTCTAGTGCAAACTATTCAATAATCTATTTATGTTATCCAGAACAAAAATACTTCACACACTTTTGTGTTTTGTCTAATTGCAGGTGTATGGGACATTTGTACAATCCACATATGAAGATAAGGCAAAAGGAGAAGTTTAGGTTCTGTTCAAAAAGTCCTCTCACGTCACTTTTGGGCCAAGAGAAGATAGAGTCCAAGTCTCTCACGTTCTGGATTCAGATTCGGACTGCACAGACATACCTGACTCAAAACGCCAACAACTTTTTCATACGGACTCCGAATTGGGTGATTCTTTTTTTGTTGGAAACTAGATTTCGTGCTCTTTCCAACCCAATTGGATTCACCTTTAAATTCGTCCGGAGCATTGAGTTATGGTCGAAACAATCTGACGTTGCACCAGAATCTGAGTCAAACTACAAGTCCAAAGGTGTTGCATCACCTCCACTTGGGCCCATGAGCCTTGTACGACCTAGGGTTGGTTTTAGGCTGCCTTGGGACGTCCTCCCACCTCCTTGGCCGCCACCACTTGCTCCTATATAAGTAGATCCATCTAGTAGCTTTTTCCTTGGGAATTTGTTTAGTTAAAAGTTAGCCATTGCAACTTCGTGTACTTCGTTTGTGTCCAACGACCAGACCAAGACCGCTTACGGATTCCCACCACTATCAATACTTCATATATATTCGCAATATTCAGATTGCATTATCATATTCTTGCTCGTTCTTCGATTGCTTGCAGGAATAGACCTTCGTGGTCAGGCTGATCGTGCTTCCGGCATCGTCAGTAACCTCAGGAGATTGGTTTAGCGATTGATAAGGCGCAACGTCGTGCACGTTTGTAGTCGGATCGTCAAAGTCATCTCCACCAAATCGATAGTTATCATCTCATCGAAAGATCGGGACACCTTTGCCTCTATCAAGTGGTATCAGATTTCCAGGTTGCTCGGTGAGATTTTACAGTTTTTCATAGTTTAGATCGAGTCTGTTCTTCATACCTACAGTCCACGAAAAAGCCACAAAAAAAAAATTAGAGTCAATTCATGGGGTTTGTCGATCGTGGGAGATGTGCCATCACCTATGCAAATACCACAACCGTCACGAGAGGTGCACAAACATCCAAATGCACATGATCAGGTTAATGTTTCTATACCACCATTTAATGGCCGTTTTAGACCTGCTTTATATATTGAATGGGAGTTTGACCTAAATAATATATTTGCTTCTAATAATTTTGATGTACGTAAAAAAGTTAAGGTTGCGGTTGGTTCTTTCACTGGTTATGCTGTAGTTTGGTGGAGTGAATATTGTCGGTTACACCCTAATGATATACCTACTACTTGGGATGATTTGAAACTTGCCATGCGACATACATTCGTTCCCGCTTATTATACTCGTGACATGATTACAAAGTTGCAACATTTAAAACAAGGTAGTGACACCGTAACGAAATATTATGATACTTTACAAACTACCTTGCTGCATTCCTCTTTAGAAGAAAGTGAAGAAGATTTTATGGATAGATTTTGGGGAGGATTAAATCGTGACATTCAGGAGATACTAATACATGAAGAGTGTTATCCTATGGACCATTTGTTTCATCTTGCTTGCAAAGCTGAACAGGAAATAAAACGACGTGTTGCGCACAAGGAGAACAAGCGCGAGATGCACATTCCAAGAGTTGATACGGTTGTCCCTTCAACTACTAAGCATACTATGACAACCTGATGAGGACATGACTACCTTGGATACGACCAAAAATATTGCATACATGCATATTTGTCAGGTGATTTCTAGTGCAAACTATTCAATAATCTATTTATGTTATCCAGAACAAAAATACTTCACACACTTTTGTGTTTTGTCTAATTGCAGGTGTATGGGACATTTGTACAATCCACATATGAAGATAAGGCAAAAGGAGAAGTTTAGGTTCTGTTCAAAAAGTCCTCTCACGTCACTTTTGGGCCAAGAGAAGATAGAGTCCAAGTCTCTCACGTTCTGGATTCAGATTCGGACTGCACAGACATACCTGACTCAAAACGCCAACAACTTTTTCATACGGACTCCGAATTGGGTGATTCTTTTTTTGTTGGAAACTAGATTTTGTGCTCTTTCCAACCCAATTGGATTCACCTTTAAATTCGTCCGGAGCATTGAGTTATGGTCGAAACAATCTGACGTTGCACCAGAATCCGAGTCAAACTACAAGTCCAAAGGTGTTGCATCACCTCCACTTGGGCCCATGAGCCTTGTACGACCTAGGGTTGGTTTTAGGCTGCCTTGGGACGTCCTCCCACCTCCTTGGCCGCCACCCCTTGCTCCTATATAAGTAGATCCATCTAGTAGCTTTTTCCTTGGAATTTGTTTAGTTAAAAGTTAGCCATTGCAACTTCGTGTACTTTGTTTGTGTCCAACGACCAGACCAAGACCGCTTACGGATTCCCACCACTATCAATACTTCATATATATTCGCAATATTCAGATTGCATTATCATATTCTTGCTCGTTCTTCGATTGCTTGCAGGAATAGACCTTCGTGGTCAGGCTGATCGTGCTTCCGGCATCGTCAGTAACCTCAGGAGATTGGTTTAGCGATTGATAAGGCGCAACGTCGTGCACGTTTGTAGTCGGATCGTCAAAGTCGTCTCCACCAAATCGATAGTTATCATCTCATCGAAAGATCGGGACACCTTTGCCTCTATCAAGTGGTATCAGTTTTCAGGTTGCTCGGTGAGAATTTCCAGTTTCCCCTAGATTAGATTTATTTTCTTACCTATTGTCCAAGAAAAAGCCACAAAAAAGTTAGATCTATTCATCCTTTTGTCCAAGCCAGTCTGAGCCTTTGCAATTTTCTTTTCATTGTTTGCACTATTGAATTATCGGTTGCATCGTCGTGTCGAGTTGCTGGTCTTAGTGTCTAGTTCGTTTAGAGTTTTGGGTTCTGCTCACATTAGTCACGCCGCCGCTGCATCATTATCCCTTCCGCTGTCCACCACCCATCCATCAATTTCCTGTACATGCTACCCACCGTTCATTGTCATAATCATAGTTGAGATCGTTCACATCTTCGCTTGATCCAATCTGCATCTTATCTAGTTTGTTTTGGAAAGAGGGAGAGAAAAAAAGAGAGAAAAAAGTAAAAAAAAGTCAGAGAAAAAAAGAGAGAAAGAAAAAGAAAAAGAAAAAGTGCGAGAAAAAAAGATAAGAAAAAAAAAATCAGATCTATCTAGATTCAATCTCGTAGCTGAATTCGGATTGGATTCTGTTTTGTGCACTGTTCAGTAAAACAGGCATAACTTGCTCATACGAAGTCCGTTTTGGCTTCACGAGTACTCAAATTAAAGCTAGCGACGAGCCGCATCTCAATAGTTGCAGAAGCTAGTTCAATATTTGGCACCTCAAAATCGGCTTCTAAACAGGTCTTTTTGCCCTCCGAAGTTCGCGCATACAGTTTGTTCCAGTTTTCAGGCCAGTTTTAGAATTCTTTGACTCCTCATATCAATTCGGAATTGAGTGATTCTTTTTGCATTGGAAAGCTTGAGTTAGTAGCATTCTTTGAAAAAATTGATCAGAAAATTGGTTCAAACTTTTCAAGAGGAAAGTTGGAGAGAGAGTTGTTGTATATCCTGCTTGGTAGTTGTTTTGCATCATTATCTTTACTGCCGTTGTGATCTTCACTTATATCTTGCTGTTCAGAGCTACTTAGTATCCTTCATTGATGCTAGTTGTGCTACGCCGTGACCTCATTAGTGTTCTAGGCTCGCGTCTCTAGTCCGGTCTAGCCTAGGACCAGCACAGTACCGTCGTTGAGCGTTTATTCAACATTGCATCTCTGAATTGATTATTGCTAATATTTTGCTACCATATATAGCCAACCTAGCTCCACATATTTCTACACCGTGTATACGTACGTTCCCGTGGCAATCGCTTTACTCAATCTTTGGAGTTATTTGACACCGCTGGTTGCCTGTCACCACCTGCTGCTTGGTAAGAACTTGTAAGATATTGATATTTGCTTTACTGTGAGCGCTTTACCACCACATCCTAGTAGTTCATAGGAACATTATTCTTGAATTTTGTTTCTTGTTTCTACTAATCATGACAGGATCTAGAGTCAATTCATGGGGTTTGTCGATCGTGGGAGATGTGCCATCACCTATGCAAATACCACAACCGTCACGAGAGGTGCACAAACATCCAAATGCACATGATCAGGTTAATGTTTCTATACCACCATTTAATGGCCGTTTTAGACCTGCTTTATATATTGAATGGGAGTTTGACCTAAATAATATATTTACTTCCAATAATTTTGATGTCCGTAAAAAAGTTAAGGTTGCGGTTGGTTCTTTCACTGGTTATGCTGTAGTTTGGTGGAGTGAATATTGTCGGTTACACCCTAATGATATACCTACTACTTGGGATGATTTGAAACTTGCCATGCGACATACATTCGTTCCCGCTTATTATACTCGTGACATGATTACAAAGTTGCAACATTTAAAACAAGGTAGTGACACCGTAACGAAATATTATGATACTTTACAAACTACCTTGCTGCATTCCTCTTTAGAAGAAAGTGAAGAAGATTTTATGGATAGATTTTGGGGAGGATTAAATCGTGACATTCAGGAGATACTAATACATGAAGAGTGTTATCCTATGGACCATTTGTTTCATCTTGCTTGCAAAGCTGAACAGGAAATAAAACGACGTGTTGCGCACAAGGAGAACAAGCGCGAGATGCACATTCCAAGAGTTGATACGGTTGTCCCTTCAACTACTAAGCATACTATGACAACCACATCCGTTGTTGTGAGGACTACATCACCTCCACCATGTGACACATCATCACCGAGAGTGCCTACCTCATCTGAGTTGATCATAAGAGGTAATGATAAAGGTACTAATCTTCCACTTCCACATGAGTATGATGAATGTCTTGTCAATTTAAGTGCACCATGCGGTGAGCTACCCACTACTTTGATCACACCAGCTACCTTAGAGGACTATGTTGATGATTTGACTTTGCCATGTGATCAAACAATTTTGAGTGAGCCCATTGAATTAACTATCGATGCAAAAGAATCAAGTGAATCAGGGAATATATCAGATTTGGATCAAATATGTTTGAAAATAATTGTGCCAATGTTTAATCATTTTGATATGACCTCTAATCTTGGTGATGGTTCATCAATGTTGGGATGGTTTAATGATGAATATTGTCAATCTTTTCATATGAATAAGAGCTTCACTTATATGTGCAAACTGAGTTGCAATACTTTCATGCCTTCTACTTCTTGTGATAATATTTTGGCTTTATATTTTATTAACTATGAAAGTTACTCATGTATACATGTGTCATATGTGCAAAATCCACGGGAAGTAAAAATGGATGACATATACATATACAACATGTACACCTTGTCTCTTTTGTTAGCCACATTTCAGATTAAGCAACGCCGAGGACGGCTTTGTTTTCAAGAAGGGGAGGATGATGAGGACATGACTACCTTGGATACGACCAAAAATATTGCATACATGCATATTTGCCAGGTGATTTCTAGTGCAAACTATTCAATAATCTATTTATGTTATCCAGAACAAAAATACTTCACACACTTTTGTGTTTTGTCTAATTGCAGGTGTATGGGACATTTGTACAATCCACATATGAAGATAAGTCAAAAGGAGAAGTTTAGGTTCTGTTCAAAAAGTCCTCTCACGTCACTTTTGGGCCAAGAGAAGATAGAGTCCAAGTCTCTCACGTTCTGGATTCAGATTCGGACTGCACAGACATACCTGACTCAAAACGCCAACAACTTTTTCATACGGACTCCGAATTGGGTGATTCTTTTTTTGTTGGAAACTAGATTTCGTGCTCTTTCCAACCCAATTGGATTCACCTTTAAATTCGTCCGGAGCATTGAGTTATGGTCGAAACAATCTGACGTTGCACCAGAATCCGAGTCAAACTACAAGTCCAAAGGTGTTGCATCACCTCCACTTGGGCCCATGAGCCTTGTACGACCTAGGGTTGGTTTTAGGCTGCCTTGGGACGTCCTCCCACCTCCTTGGCCGCCACCCCTTGCTCCTATATAAGTAGATCCATCTAGTAGCTTTTTCCTTGGAATTTGTTTAGTTAAAAGTTAGCCATTGCAACTTCGTGTACTTCGTTTGTGTCCAACGACCAGACCAAGACCGCTTACGGATTCCCACCACTATCAATGCTTCATATATATTCGCAATATTCAGATTGCATTATCATATTCTTGCTCGTTCTTCGATTGCTTGCAGGAATAGACCTTCGTGGTCAGGCTGATCGTGCTTCCGGCATCGTCAGTAACCTCAGGAGATTGGTTTAGCGATTGATAAGGCGCAACGTCGTGCACGTTTGTAGTCGGATCGTCAAAGTCGTCTCCACCAAATCGATAGTTATCATCTCATCGAAAGATCGGGACACCTTTGCCTCTATCAAGTGGTATCAGTTTTCAAGTTGCTCGGTGAGAATTTCCAGTTTCCCCTAGATTAGATTTATTTTCTTACCTATTGTCCAAGAAAAAGCCACAAAAAAGTTAGATCTATTCATCCTTTTGTCCAAGCCAGTCTGAGCCTTTGCAATTTTCTATTCATTGTTTGCATTATTGAATTATCGGTTGCATCGTCGTGTCGAGTTGCTGGTCTTAGGGTCTAGTTCGTTTAGAGTTTCGAGTTCTGTTCACATTAGTCACGTCGCCGCTGCATCGTTATCCCTTCTGCTGTCCACCACACCATCCATCAAATTCCACCATGTGCTACCCATAGTTCATTGTCACAATCATAGTTGAGGTCGTTCACATCTTCGCTTGATCCAATCTGCATCTTATCTAGTTTGTCTTTAGAAGAAAGTGAAGAAGATTTTATGGATAGATTTTGGGGAGGATTAAATCGTGACATTCAGGAGATACTAATACATGAAGAGTGTTATCCTATGGACCATTTGTTTCATCTTGCTTGCAAAGCTGAACAGGAAATAAAACGACGTGTTGCGCACAAGGAGAACAAGCGCGAGATGCACATTCCAAGAGTTGATACGGTTGTCCCTTCAACTACTAAGCATACTATGACAACCACATCCGTTGTTGTGAGGACTACATCACCTCCACCATGTGACACATCATCACCGAGAGTGCCTACCTCATCTGAGTTGATCATAAGAGGTAATGACAAAGGTACTAATCTTCCACTTCCACATGAGTATGATGAATGTCTTGTCAATTTAAGTGCACCATGCGGTGAGCTACCCACTACTTTGATCACACCAGCTACCTTAGAGGACTATGTTGATGATTTGACTTTGCCATGTGATCAAACAATTTTGAGTGAGCCCATTGAATTAGCTATCGATGCAAAAGAATCAAGTGAATCTGGGAATAAATCAGATTTGGATCAAATATGTTTGAAAATAATTGTGCCAATGTTTAATCATTTTGATATGACCTCTAATCTTGGTGATGGTTCATCAATGTTGGGATGGTTTAATGATGAATATTGTCCATCTTTTCATATGAATAAGAGCTTCACTTATATGTGCAAACTGAGTTGCAATACTTTCATGCCTTCTACTTCTTGTGATAATATTTTGGCTTTATATTTTATTAACTATGAAAGTTATTCATGTATACATGTGTCATATGTGCAAAATCCACGGGAGGTAAAAATGGATGACATATACATATACAACATGTACACCTTGTCTCTTTTGTTAGCCACATTTCAGATTAAGCAACGCCGAGGACGGCTTTGTTTTCAAGAAGGGGAGGATGATGAGGACATGACTACCTTGGATACGACCAAAAATATTGCATACATGCATATTTGTCAGGTGATTTCTAGTGCAAACTATTCAATAATCTATTTATGTTATCCAGAACAAAAATACTTCACACACTTTTGTGTTTTGTCTAATTGCAGGTGTATGGGACATTTGTACAATCCACATATGAAGATAAGGCAAAAGGAGAAGTTTAGGTTCTGTTCAAAAAGTCCTCTCACGTCACTTTTGGGCCAAGAGAAGATAGAGTCCAAGTCTCTCACGTTCTGGATTCAGATTCGGACTGCACAGACATACCTGACTCAAAACGCCAACAACGTTTTCATACGGACTCCGAATTGGGTGATTCTTTTTTTGTTGGAAACTAGATTTCGTGCTCTTTCCAACCCAATTGGATTCACCTTTAAATTCGTCCGGAGCATTGAGTTATGGTCGAAACAATCTGACGTTGCACCAGAATCTGAGTCAAACTACAAGTCCAAAGGTGTTGCATCACCTCCACTTGGGCCCATGAGCCTTGTACGACCTAGGGTTGGTTTTAGGCTGCCTTGGGATGTCCTCCCACCTCCTTGGCCGCCACCCCTTGCTCCTATATAAGTAGATCCATCTAGTAGCTTTTTCCTTGGAATTTGTTTAGTTAAAAGTTAGCCATTGCAACTTCGTGTACTTCGTTTGTGTCCAACGACCAGACCAAGACCGCTTACGGATTCCCACCACTATCAATACTTCATATATATTCGCAATATTCAGATTGCATTATCATATTCTTGCTCGTTCTTCGATTGCTTGCAGGAATAGACCTTCGTGGTCAGGCTGATCGTGCTTCCGGCATCGTCAGTAACCTCAGGAGATTGGTTTAGCGATTGATAAGGCGCAACGTCGTGCACGTTTGTAGTCGGATCGTCAAAGTCGTCTCCACCAAATCGATAGTTATCATCTCATCGAAAGATCGGGACACCTTTGCCTCTATCATCCTTCCCCTGGTCTCTGGAGATGTAACGCAGTGAAACGTCATTTGGTCACTTCCTGTACAACTCACCGTCCCGAATGCAGTATGTCGTGGCTTGCCGGGCCACGCGCTCCGCATCCTCCTCCTTCTCCAGCAGTGACCCTTGCATCAGGTATTCCTTGAATTCCTTGGTCCAGCAACCCTCCTGGGGCTCGAGCGCCAAGAGTAGGCGCGCTCCCGAAGTCGGGCCACAGGCTGGGGCTCCTGTGGCAGGCGGCTGTGGGAGTTCCTCCCGAGGCTGAGCTGTCCTTGAAAGTGGTGGTGTCGCTGATGGCTTGAAGAGCCTCCATGTGCTCGTCCTTTGGCTCGTATACCTTGTTGGAGAAGTTGACGAGGAGCTGCGAGTCACCCCTAACGGTGAGGCGCTTCAGCCCCAGAGCTGCCGCAGCTTTCAGGGCAGCTACGAGGCCTTCGTATTCTGCGATGTTGTTGGAGACCTTCTCGCCCCGCTAAAAGCAGAGCTGCACGGCGTAGTAGAGCTTGTCTTGAGCGGGCGAGATGAGTACTGTTTCAGCCCCCGCGCCCTGGTGCGCGAAGGCGCCATCGAAATACATGACCCATCCGTCAGGCGCCTCACTTCCCGGCGAGGTGGACTGGTCCTCGCCTACTTCAAGCGTCGGGGCATCCGTCCATTCTGCCACGAAATCAGCGAGTGCGCCTCCCTTGATGACCCTGGTAGTGCTGAACTCCAACTGGAATGCCTGCAACTCGATGTTCCACTCAGCGACCCTTCCAGCAGTGTTGGGACTCCTGAGCACTCTCTCCAATGGGTAGGCTGAGACGACCTTGATGGGGTGGCCCTGGAAGTAGTGCCACAACTTACGCGAGGCCACCAAGAGCGCGAGTAAGAGCTTCTGAGGCATGGGATATCGGGCCCTTGCGTCCCGCAACACCGTGCTGACGAAATACACCGGGTGCTCGGCGAGAGCTGGTGCGTTGGTGAGGCTCGTGTCTTGCGGAAGTCGGGGCGTCTCCTGAGGTAGTGGAACTCCCGACGCTTGATCGCTTGTCGGAATCTCGGCGGCGGCGTCCTGTCGAGCTTGGTCCTCTGTTGATGCTGCTACGGCTCTTGCGGTGCCTTCCTGATCTTGCGTCATCTCGGCTGGCGGCGTAGCTTGGCGTGATGCGCCTTTGGCTTGGCGCTTTTCCCGAACCGCCAACAGAGCCGCGCTGGTGGAGTACGGGGTGGCGGCAAGATAATGCACTAGGGGCTCGAGGGGTCGTGGCGCCACCATCACTAGAGGGCTGGTCAGGTATCTCTTGAGGTCTTGAAAAGCGCGGTCGGCCTCCGGGGTCCACTCGAACGGGCCCTTCTTCTTCATCAGCTTGAAGAAGGGCAGGGCGCGCTCTCCCAGCTTGGAGATGAAGCGCCCCAACGCAATTACCCGACCAGCCAGCTTCTGTATTTCCTTGAGGGTCTACGGTGGGCTCATGTCTTCAATGGCCTTGATCTTTTCTGGGTTCGCCTCGATCCCTCTGTGGGATACGAGGAAACCCAGCAGCTTGCCGGAAGGGACACCAAACACGCACTTCTCTGGGTTAAGTCGCAAGTTCACCTGGCATAGGCTCGCGAAAGTCTCCTCCAGATCTTGGATCAAGGTTCTCGCCTCCCGAGACTTCAGCACAATGTCGTCAACGTAGGCCTCCGCGTTTCTCCCGAGCTGCCACCCTAAGGCGATGTGCATCAACCGCTGAAAAGTCGCGCCCGCGTTACACAGTCCGAAAGGCATGCAAGTGTAGCAGTAGACCCCACACGGGGTCAGGAAGGCTTTCTTCTCTACATCTTCTACCGCCATCTTGATCTGGTGATACCCTGAGAACGCATCCAGGAAGCACAGCAGGTCGCACACGGCGGTGAAGTCAACGATCTGGTCGATGTGTGGAAGCGGGAACGGATCTTGGGGGCAGGCCTTGTTGAGGTTGGTGAAGTCGACGCACATTCGCTCCTTCCCGCCTTTCTTTGGCACAACGACAGGGTTTGCCAGCCAGTCGGGGTACCGGACCTCGCGAATGGCACCCGCCGCCTCCAGCTTGCGGGTTTCTTGGACAATGAAGGCCTGCTTATCCGTGGACTGTCGTCTCGCCCGCTGCTTCACAGGGCGTACATTGGGGCATACCCTTAAGGGATGCTGAATCACCTCTCTCGGGACCCCCACCAGCTGCTTGGGTTCCCATGCAAATATCTCCTTGTTTGCGTGCAAGAACTTCACCAACGCTTCCTCTTGGTCTGGGTCGAGGTCAGCACCTATGGTAAAGGTGGATCCTGAGGACCCGTCCTCATCAACCGGCACCTGCTTGGTTTCTGCCTTGTCTTGGGTGAACAGCTGCTTCTTCTTGGTTGGTGCGGCTCCCTCGGCCTCGGAGGTGCCCGCACCGGCGGGCTGTGCTGCCGCGGCAGTCTTGAGGGCAAGCTTGAGCGCCGTCAGGGCCTCCTTGGCGCCCCCTTGATGGTGAGGACGCCTTTGCTCCCAGGCATCTTCATGAGGTTGTAGGCCGGATGGGTCGCTGCCATGAACTGGTCCAGAGCTGGGTACCCAAGGATGGTGTTGTACGGGAGGCCGATGCGGGCGATGTCGAAGTCGACCGGCTTCTCCTCCGTTCCCAGAACGTCGACAGTAGCCTCCGGGCCCAAGGCGCGCTCGGGCTTGGGGCGCTTCCCTCCTGTTGGGAATCGTTGCAGAAATTTAAAATTTTCTACGCATCACCAAGATCCATCTATGGAGTTTGCTAGCAACGAGAAGGAAGGAGTGCATCTACATACCCTTGTAGATCGCGAGCGGAAGCGTTCAAGTGAACGGGGTTGATGGAGTCGTACTCGTCGTGATCCAAATCACTGATGACCGAGCGCCGAACGGACGGCACCTCCGCGTTCAACACACGTACGGTTGGGGAAGACGTCTCCTCCTTCTTGATCCAGCAAAGGGGGAGGAGAGGTTGATGGAGATCCAGCAGCACGATGGCGTGGTGGTGGAAGTAGCGGGGATCTCAGCAGGGCTTCGCCATGCACAGCGAGAGGGAAAGGTGTCACGGGAGGGAGAGGGAGGCGCCAGGGGCTGTGGTGCGGCTGCCCTCCCTCCCCCCCTATATATAGGCCTCCTCGGGGGGGCGCCGGCCCTGGGAGATCTGATCAACAGGGGGGGGCGGCGGCCAAGGGGTGGCTTCCCCCCAAGCCAAGTGGGGGGCGCCCCCACCCCTAGGGTTTCCAACCCTAGGCGCAGGGGGAGGCCCAAGGGGGGTGCACCAGCCCACCAGGGGCTGGTTCTACTCCCACTTCAGCCCATGGGGCCCTCTGGGATAGGTGGCCCCACCCGGTGGACCCCCGGGACCCTTCCGGTGGTCCCGGTACAATACCGGTAACCCCCGAAACTTTCCCGGTGGCCGAAACTGGACTTCCTATATATAATTCTTCACCTCCGGACCATTCCGGAACTCCTCGTGACGTCCGGGATCTCATCCGAGACTCCGAACAACTTTCGGGTTACCGCATACTAATATCTCTACAACCCTAGCGTCACCGAACCTTAAGTGTGTAGACCCTACGGGTTCGGGAGACATGCAGACATGACCGAGACGACTCTCCGGTCAATAACCAACAGCGGGATCTGGATACCCATGTTGGCTCCCACATGTTCCTCGATGATCTCATCAGATGAACCACGGTGTCGAGGATTCAATCAATCCCGTATACAATTCCCTTTGTCAATCGGTACGTTACTTGCCCGAGATTCGATCGTCGGTATCCCAATACCTTGTTCAATCTCGTTACCGGCAAGTCACTTTACTCGTACCGTAATGCATGATCCCGTGACCAACCACTTGGTCACTTTGAGCTCATTATGGTGATGCATTACCGAGTGGGCCCAGAGATACCTCTCCGTCATACGGAGTGACAAATCCCAGTCTCGATCCGTGTCAACCCAACAGACACTTTCAGAGATACCTGTAGTGCACCTTTATAGTCACCCAGTTACGTTGTGACGTTTGGTACACCCAAAGCACTCCTACGGCATCCGGGAGTTACACGATCTCATGGTCTAAGGAAATGATACTTGACATCGGAAAAGCTCTAGCAAACGAACTACACGATCTTTGTACTATGCTTAGGATTGGGTCTTGTCCATCACATCATTCTCCTAATGATGTGATCCCGTTGTCAATGACATCCAATGTCCATAGTCAGGAAACCATGACTATCTGTTGATCAACGAGCTAGTCAACTAGAGGCTCACTAGGGACATGTTGTGGTCTATGTATTCACACATGTGTTACGATTTCCGGATAACACAATTATAGCATGAACAATAGACAATTATCATGAACAAGGAAATATAATAATAACCATTTTATTATTGCCTCTAGGGCATATTTCCAACACTCTCCCACTTGCACTAGAGTCAATAATCTAGTTACATTGTGATGAATCGAATACCCATAGAGTTCTGGTGTTGATCATGTTTTTTCTCTAGGGAGAGGTTTAGTCAACGGATCTGCTACATTCAGGTCCGTATGTACTTTACAAATATCTATGTCTCCATTTTGAACACTTTCACGAATGGAGTTGAAGCGACGCTTGATATGCCTGGTCTTCCTGTGAAACCTGGGCTCCTTGGCAAGGGCAATAGCTCCAGTGTTGTCACAGAAGAGAGTCATCGGGCCCGACGCATTGGGAATCACCCCTAGGTCGGTAATGAACTCCTTCATCCAGATTGCTTCTTGCGCTGCCTCTGAGGCCGCCATGTACTCCGCTTCACATGTAGATCCCGCCACGACACTTTGCTTGCAACTGCACCAGCTTACTGCCCCTCCATTCAAAATATACACGTATCCGGTTTGTGACTTAGAGTCATCCAGATCTGTGTCGAAGCTAGCATCGACGTAACCCTTTACGACGAGCTCTTCGTCACCTCCATAAACGAGAAACATATCCTTAGTCCTCTTCAGGTACTTCAGGATATTCTTGACCGCTGTCCAGTGTTCCATGCCGGGATTACTTTGGTACCTTCCTACCAAACTTACGGCAAGGTTTACATCAGGTCTGGTACACAGCATGGCATACATAATAGACCCTATGGCCGAGGCATAGGGGATGACACTCATCTTTTCTCTATCTTCTGCCGTGGTCGGGCATTGAGCCGTGCTCAATTGCACACCTTGCAATACAGGCAAGAACCCCTTCTTGGACTGATCCATATTGAACTTCTTCAATATCTTGTCAAGGTACGTACTCTGTGAAAGACCAATGAGGCATCTTGATCTATCTCTATAGATCTTGATGCCTAATATATTGATAGAGGCGAGGGTGTCCCGATCTTTCGATGAGATGATAACTATCGATTTGGTGGAGTCGACTTTGACGATCCGACTACAAACGTGCACGACGTTGCGCCTTAGCAATCGCTAAACCAATCTCCTGAGGTTACTGACGATGCCGGAAGCACGATCAGCCTGACCACGAAGGTCTATTCCTGCAAGCAATCGAAGAACGAGCAAGAATATGATAAAGCAATCTGAATATTGCGATTATATATGAAGTATTGATAATGGTGGGAATCCGTAAGCGGTCTTGGTCTGGTCGTTGGACACAAACGAAGTACACGAAGTTGCAATGACTAACTTTTAACTAAACAAATTCCAAGGAAAAAGCTACTAGATGGATCTACTTATATAGGAGCAAGGGGTGGCGGCCAAGGAGGTGGGAGGACGTCCCAAGGCAGCCTAAAACCAACCCTAGGTCGTACAAGGCTCATGGGCCCAAGTGGAGGTGATGCAACACCTTTGGACTTGTAGTTTGACTCGGATTCTGGTGCAACGTCAGATTGTTTCGACCATAACTCAATGCTCCGGACGAATTTAAAGGTGAATCCAATTGGGTTGGAAAGAGCACGAAATCTAGTTTCCAACAAAAAAAGAATCACCCAATTCGGAGTCCGTATGAAAAAGTTGTTGGCGTTTTGAGTCAGGTATGTCTGTGCAGTCCGAATCTAAATCAGAACGTGAGAGACTTGGACTCTATCTTCTCTTGGCCCAAAAGTGACGTGAGAGGACTTTTTGAACAGAACCTAAACTTCTCCTTTTGCCTTATCTTCATATGTGGATTGTACAAATGTCCCATACACCTGCAATTAGACAAAACACAAAAGTGTGTGAAGTATTTTTGTTTTGAATAACATAAATAGATTATTGAATAGTTTGCACTAGAAATCACCTGACAAATATGCATGTATGCAATATTTTTGGTCGTATCCAAGGTAGTCATGTCCTCATCATATATAAGCAGCTTCTCCAAGGTCCTTCATTGAAAAACACTTATTCAAATAGGCCTTTATACTTTCCAAGAATTCTATATCATTTCCCATCAATAGTATGTCATCCACATATAATAAGAGAAATGCTACAGAGCTCCCACTCACTTTCTTGTAAACATAGGCTTCCCCATAAGTCTGTGTAAACCCAAACGCTTTGATCATCTCATCAAATCGAATGTTCCAACTCCGAGATGCTTGCACCAGCCCATAGATGGAGCGCTGGAGCTTGCATACCTTGTTAGCATTCTTAGGATCGACAAAACCTTCCGGCTGCATCATATACAATTCTACCTTAAGAAAGCCATTAAGGAATGCCGTTTTAACGTCCATTTGCCATATCTCATAATCATAGAATGCGGCAATTGCTAACATGATTCGGACGGACTTCAGCTTCGCTACGGGTGAGAAAGTCTCATCGTAGTCAACCCCTTGAACTTGTCGATAACCCTTAGCGACAAGTCGAGCCTTATAGATGGTCACATTACCATCCGCGTCTGTCTTCTTCTTAAAGATCCATTTATTTTCTATGGCTCGCCGATCATCGGGCAAGTCAGTCAAAGTCCATACTTCGTTTTCATACATGGATCCTATCTCGGATTGCATGGCTTCAAGCCATTTGTTGGAATCTGGGCCCGCCATCGCTTCTTCATAGTTCGAAGGTTCACCGTTGTCTAACAACATGATTTCCATGACAGGGTTGCCGTACCACTCTGGTGCGGAACTTGTCCTTGTGGACCTACGAAGTTCAGCAGTAACTTGATCTGAAGCTTCATGATCATCATCATTAACTTCCTCCCCAGTCGGCGCAGGCACCACAGGAACATCTTCCCGCGCTGCGCTACTTTCCGGTTCGGAAGGGGTGACTATCACCTCATCAAGTTCCACTTTCCTCCCACTCACTTCTTTCGAGAGAAACTCTTTCTCCAGAAAGGACCCATTCTTGGCAACAAAGATCTTGCCTTCGGATCTGAGGTAGAAAGTATACCCAATGGTTTCCTTAGGGTATCCTATGAAGACGCAATTTTCCGACTTGGGTTCGAGGTTTTCAGGTTGAAGTTTCTTGACAGAAGCATCGCATGCCCAAACTTTTAGAAACGACAGCTTAGGTTTCTTCCCAAACCATAATTCATACGGTGTCGTCTCAACGGATTTCGACGGAGCCCTATTTAAAGTGAATGCGGCAGTCTCTAAAGCATAGCCCCAAAATGAGAGCGGTAGATCGGTAAGAGACATCATAGATCACACCATATCCAATAGAGTGCGATTACGACATTCGGACACACCATTTCGCTGAGGTGTTCCAGGCGGCGTGAGTTGTGAAACTATTCCACATTTCCTTAAGTGTGTGCCAAATTCGTGACTTAAATATTCCCCTCCACGATCTGATCATAGGAACTTTATTTTCCTGTCACGTTGATTCTCAACCTCACTCTGAAATTCCTTGAACTTTTCAAAGGTCTCAGACTTGTGTTTCATTAGGTAGACATACCCATATCTACTCAAGTCATCAGTGAGAGTGAGAACATAACGATAGCCTCCGCGAGCCTCAACACTCATTGGACCGCACACATCAGTATGTATGATTTCTAATAAGTTGGTTGCTCGCTCCATTGTTCCGGAGAACGGAGTCTTGGTCATTTTGCCCAAGAGGCATGGTTCGCATGTGTCAAATGATTCATAATCGAGAGACTCTAAAAGTCCATCAGCATGGAGCTTCTTCATGCGCTTGACACCAATCTGACCAAGGCGGCAGTGCCACAAGTATGTGGGACTATCGTTATCAACTTTACATCTTTTGGTATTCACACTATGAATATGTGTAACATCACGTTCGAGATTCATTAAGAATAAACCATTAACCAGCGGGGCATGACCATAAAAAATATCTCTCATATAAATAGAACAACCATTATTCTCGGATTTAAATGAGTAGCCATCTCGAATTAAACAAGATCTTGATACAATGTTCATGCTCAAAGCTGGCACTAAATAACAATTATTGAGGTTTAAAACTAATCCCGTAGGTAAATGTAGAGGTAGTGTGCCGACGGCGATCACATCGACCTTGGAACCATTCCCGACGCGCATCGTCACCTCGTCCTTCGCCAGTCTCCGCTTATTCCGCAGCTCCTGTTTTGAGTTACAAATATGAGCAATCGCACCGGTATCAAATACCCAGGAGCTACTACGAGTACTGGTAAGGTACACATCAATTACATGTATATCACATATACCTTTGGTGTTGCCGGCCTTCTTGTCCGCTAAGTATTTGGGGCAGTTCCGCTTCCAGTGACCACTTCCCTTGCAATAAAACACTCAGTCTCAGGCTTGGGTCCATTCTTTGGCTTCTTCCCGGCAACTGGCTTACCGGGCGCGGCAACTCCCTTGCCGTCCTTCTTGAAGTTCTTCTTACCCTTGCCTTTCTTGAACTTAGTGGTTTTATTCACCATCAACACTTGATGTTCCTTTTTGATCTCCACCTCCGCTGATTTCAGCATTGAATATACCTCAGGAATGGTCTTTTCCATCCCCTGCATATTGAAGTTCATCACAAAGCTCTTGTAGCTCGGTGGAAGCGACTGAAGGATTCTATCAATGACCGCGTCATCCGGGAGATTAACTCCCAGCTGAGTCAAGCGGTTGTGCAACCCAGACATTTTGAGTATGTGCTCACTGACAGAACTGTTTTCCTCCATCTTACAACTGAAGAACTTGTCGGAGACTTCATATCTCTCGACCCGGGCATGAGCTTGGAAAACCATTTTCAGCTCTTCGAACATCTCATATGCTCCGTGTTGCTCAAAACGCTTTTGGAGCCCCGGTTCTAAGCTGTAAAGCATGCCGCACTGAACGAGGGAGTAATCATCAGCATGTGACTGCCAAGCGTTCATAACGTCTTGGTTCTCTGGGATGGGTGCTTCACCTAGCGGTGCTTCTAGGACATAATCTTTCTTGGCAGCTATGAGGATGATCCTCAGATTCCGGACCCAGTCCGTATAGTTGCTGCCATCATCTTTCAGCTTGGTTTTCTCTAGGAACGCGTTGAAGTTGAGGGCAACGTGGGCCATTTAATCTACAAGACATATTGTAAAGATTTTAGACTAAGTTCATGATAATTAAGTTCATCTAATCAAATTATTCAATGAACTCCCACTCAGATAGACATCCCTCTAGTCATCTAAGTGAAACATGATCCGAGTCAACTAGGCCGTGTCCGATCATCACGTGAGACGGACTAGTCAACATCGGTGAATTTCTTCATGTTGATCGTATCTTCTATACGACTCATGCTCGACCTTTCGGTCTTCCGTGTTCTGAGGCCATGTCTGTACATGCTAGGCTCGTCAAGTCAACCTAAGTGTATTGCGTGTGTAAATCTGGCTTACACCCGTTGTATTCGAACGTTAGAATCTATCACACCCGATCATCACGTGGTGCTTCGAAACAACGAACCTTCGCAACGGTGCACAGTTAGGGGGAACACTTTCTTGAAATTATTGCGAGGGATCATCTTATTTAAGCTACCGTCGTTCTAAGCAAATAAGATGTAAAACATGATAAACATCACATGCAATCAAATAGTGACATGATATGGCCAATATCATTTTGCTCCTTTGATCTCCATCTTCGGGGCGCCATGATCATCTTCGTCACCGGCATGACACCATGATCTCCATCATCGTGTCTTCATGAAGTTGTCACGCCAACGATTACTTCTACTTCTATGGCTAACGTGTTTAGCAATAAAGTAAAGTAATTTACATGGCGTTATTCAATGACTCGCAGGTCATACAAAAAATAAAGACAACTCCTATGGCTCCTGCCGGTTGTCATACTCATCGACATGCAAGTCGTGATTCCTATTACAAGAACATGATCAATCTCATACATCACATATATCTCATTCATCACATCCTTTTGGCCATATCACATCACAAGGCATATGCTGCAAAAACAAGTTAGACGTCCTCTAATTGTTGTTGCATGTTTTTACGTGGCTTCTATAGGTTTCTAGCAAGAACGTTTCTTACCTACGTAAAACCACAACGTGATATGCCAATTTCTATTTACCTTCATAAGGACCCTTTTCATCGAATCCGTTCCGACTAAAGTGGGAGAGACAGCACCCGCTAGCCACCTTATGCAACTAGTGCATGTCAGTCGGTGGAACCTGTCTCACGTAAGCATACGTGTAAGGTCGGTCCGGGCCGCTTCATCCCACAATGCCGCCGAAACAAGATAAGACTAGGAGTGGCAAGAAAAATTGACAACATCTACGCCCACAACAAGTTTGTGTTCTACTCATGCATAGAAACGACGCATAGGCCTGGCTCTGATACCACTGTTGGGAATCGTTGCAGAAATTTAAAATTTTCTACGCATCACCAAGATCCATCTATGGAGTTTGCTAGCAACGAGAAGGAAGGAGTGCATCTACATACCCTTGTAGATCGCGAGCGGAAGCGTTCAAGTGAACGGGGTTGATGGAGTCGTACTCGTTGTGATCCAAATCACCGATGACCGAGCGCCGAACGGACGGCACCTCCGAGTTCAACACACGTACGGTTGGGGAAGACGTCTCCTCCTTCTTGATCCAGCAAAGGGGGAGGAGAGGTTGATGGAGATCCAGCAGCACGACGGCGTGGTGGTGGAAGTAGCGGGGATCTCGGCAGGGCTTCGCCAAGCACAGCGAGAGGGAGAGGTGTCACGGGAGGAAGAGGGAGGCGCCAGGGGCTGTGATGCGGCTGCCCTCCCTCCCCCCCTATATATAGGCCTCCTCGGGGGGGCGCCGACCCTGGGAGATCTGATCTCCAGGGGGGCGGCGGCCAAGGGGTGGCTTCCCCCCCAAGCCAAGTAGGGGGCGCCCCCACCCCTAGGGTTCCAACCCTAGGCGCAGGGGGAGGCCCAAGGGGGGGCGCACCAGCCCACCAGGGGCTGGTTCTCCTCCCACTTCAGCCCATGGGGCCCTCCGGGATAGGTGGCCCCACCCGGTGGACCCCCAGGACCCTTCCGGTGGTCCCGGTACAATACCGGTAACCCCCGAAACTTTCCCGGTGGCCGAAACTGGACTTCCTATATATAATTCTTCACCTCCGGACCATTCCGGAACTCCTCGTGACGTCCGGGATCTCATCCGGGACTCCGAAAAACTTTCGGGTTACCGCATACTAATATCTCTACAACCCTAGCGTCACCGAACCCTAAGTGTGTAGACCCTACGGGTTCGGGAGACATGCAAACATGACCGAGACGACTCTCCGGTCAATAACCAACAGCGGGATCTGGATACCCATGTTGGCTCCCACATGTTCCTCGATGATCTCATCAGATGAACCACGATGTCGAGGATTCAATCAATCCCGTATACAATTCCGTTTGTCAATCGGTACGTTACTTGCCCGAGATTCGATCGTCGGTATCCCAATACCTTGTTCAATCTCGTTACCGGCAAGTCACTTTACTCGTACCGTAATGCATGATCCCGTGACCAACCACTTGGTCACTTTGAGCTCATTATGATGATGCATTACCGAGTGGGCCCAGAGATACCTCTCCGTCATACGGAGTGACAAATCCCAATCTCGATCCGTGTCAACCCAACAGACACTTTCAGAGATACCTGTAGTGCACCTTTATAGTCACCCAGTTACGTCGTGACGTTTGGTACACCCAAAGCACTCCTACGGCATCCGGGAGTTACACGATCTCATGGTCTAAGGAAATGATACTTGACATTGGAAAAGCTCTAGCAAACGAACTACACGATCTTTGTACTATGCTTAGGATTGGGTCTTGTCCATCACATCATTCTCCTAATGATGTGATCCCATTATCAATGACATCCAATGTCCATAGTCAGGAAACCATGACTATCTGTTGATCAACGAGCTAGTCAACTAGAGGCTCACTAGGGACATGTTGTGGTCTATGTATTCACACATGTATTACGATTTCCAGATAACACAATTATAGCATGAACAATAGACAATTATCATGAACAAGGAAATATAATAATAACCATTTTATTATTGCCTCTAGGGCATATTTCCAACACCTCCATCGCATAGGAAAGCGCGCCCGGCGCCCTTCTCGGGCACGGCTCGGGGGCTCTCTTCTGGAGGGCCTCAGACCTTGCCAACATCACGAGGGAGGCGCTCGGGTACCATCTAGAGGCGTGCTTCGTGGCACGTCACCCTCAGGAGGACACAAGACGGGGAGCACCGAGTGCTCAGGAGTTCATTACCAGGACCACCCAGGAGCTGCAAGATGCGAGGGCCATGCGCGGCGATCGCCGTTCACCTAGCGCTGCCTCCCATCCAGGCGAAGATGTCGGGCTGCCCGTTTGCGTTGACATCCCGGGGCTCAACAGGGCCGCGTCTCAGGAGCCCTTCTGGCCATCGCGCATGGGACGCTGCAAGGGCCCACCGCACAGCTACGTTCGCATGCCTTTTGGCCTGCCAAGCGTGGCGTCCGCCTATCAGCGCAACCTGCGGCGCGCGCTGGCGACTCAAGAGGCCAGGCACGACGCCGTCCTGACGGAGATGGAGACGGTCCTCAAGGAACCGCGTGGACCCCCAGAGCCTCCCGAGGCTCAGGGCCCCGGTGGCTCGTGAGGAGCGACCGCTTCGCCGCGTACCTTCAGCCGCCCCAACATCCCTTCATCAACAGAACCAGGTGACATTTTCCAAGTTTATTTAGCTGGGAGCGCCCCCTGGGCTGCATCATCCCAGGCCACGTGGGTCCGTCCCTGTTGCATGTATCCCTTTTCATGTCTTTAGCTTACCTTGCTGGGGGCACCCCTCGGACTGCATCATCCCCAAGCCGCTCGGGCCTGGCCCAGTGGCATTTATCTTCCCTGCATTTACTTGAGCCAGTATGCTTTCCATGCTTAACCTACCTATGACTATCACCTGCTTGATTCTCACCCGCCACGGGGGCTACTCACGCTTGGACGACGCTTGTGCTCGGGTCCGTCCCTGCAACGTCGACAAATCTGAGCGGTCGAGCTCTCACTCGCGGCACGCCCCGCGCACGTCACCTCACCAGGCCCTTAGTGCCTTCATCTCTTCACGGAGCAACCGGCGATAGACCGTAATGGAAAACTGTGTCTCTCCTTGTGCTAGCTCGCAGGAATCTCCTGAAGATGCCGGCAGGCGGAACCGTGAGCTCCCTCTTCTCCCATGCAATCCGCTTGCGTGTTAAAAGGGGGGCTCCTGAGCATCGCGACTCAGGAGCTCCTACTGGCTCTCCAGCCCTCACCCCCTGATCTTGACCACGGCACTCGACCTGGCATACCAGCGTCCGCTGAGCTCGCTCGAGGGCCGGGACCTAAGGACGTAGAGCACGAAGGAGAGCGTGGAGAAGGGGGGAGGCTCGCATGGACCTGGCTTAGCTGTGCTTCGGACGCCTATACACGAATCTGGCGCATCATGAGGAATCGACCCCGGATCGTCAAGATAAGTCCCGAGCCCGGGTTGGCTAAACCGCTAAGGAATATGAACCGTACTAACCGCAGCCCTGCTGCAGCAACGTCACCCCCTTTCTTACCTCTCGACGGCTGCTTGAGCGCTAAAGGGGACCTCCTGAGCATTGCGCCTCAGGAACTCTTACTGGACCTCGGGCCGCTCACCTCCTGGCCTTGACCACGGCACGCGACCTGGCATACCAGCGACGGCTGCAGCCTGCCTGGGGACCGGGACCTGTCAGCGTAGAGCACCAAGTCGTCGCGAGGTCAAAAAGGGAGACCGAGCTGAAGCAGGACTCGCGCTCGCGCAAGTTCATAATAAGGACAATATTGACAAGAGACATTACAAACCCTTTACACACCCCCACTGGGCACTTCTTGATTCCTCGCAGGGAACAAAAGGCAAGAACTTAGGGAATCCTATCTACACGCGCCCCTGTGGACGACGCCATCGTCAACAGTGGGCCACCAGAGGCCGGCGCCAACCTCATCCAGATAGGCGGCGGCGGCCAGACGCTGCAGCCCTGCTCCGGGCTCGGCGAGAGCTTGGGGGCACGTAGCTGTCGTCGCTCGTCTCCGGGGTCTCGTAGAGCTCGGGAGAATCGCTGGACTCCCAAGTGTCGCTACGGCTTCCAGAGGAGCCGCTGGCGACGCGGGCAACAGACCCTGCCCCAGCTGCGGCACCAGCCTGATGACTCCACCTGGGGCAACACTCCAGATGGCGGCCTTCTGCGTCGAATACCTTGAAGAACAGCGTGGAGGTGTCGTCGTACACGAAATGGATCGCGAGGGCGCCCTCCACGCGACACACTCGGGCGACCTCACCCCAGCCTCGGGTCATGAAGATCTTCCCCAAGGAGACGGCCTCAACCTCCGCTCCAGTCGCCGGCGTGTCGCAGCCGGCGTGCTGCAGCCAAAGCTCAAGAGGCCCCCTCGGCGGCATCTCAGCTGAGAAGAAGGAAGGGAAGCGAATCCAAGTGCTCGGGGGCTTCGCCGTGATGAGGACATCAATACCATTGTTACACCCACAACCCCTGCTGCTATACATACTGGACCAATTACTAGAGCTCGCGCACGCCAATTAAATTACCAGGTACTTTCGTTTCTTGGTAATGATTCTAATGTTCATGAGAATACGATGCTGCCTAAATTGGATACATTTGTTTTGCTTACAAATGAAGGGCCTAGCTTTGAGAAGGATGAACATTGGAGCAAGAACAAGCATGGAGATGATGGCATGCGCATGGGGAACAAGAACGGAGTTACAAGTGATGATTTCAGGAAGTTGAAGCCACCATAATGCGTGCATGAAGCCTTGGACGAAATATACAAGATGCTACATCATAACTTTCGTCCAGAGGCTATTCTAGGTGCTGCGTCACCTTATTATTGGGCCAGACCCATGTAATTTCGAAATACTTGAGTATAGGCTGTTTTTAGAGTCCGTATGTGTGGGGAAACAAGAGATAGGGTTGGTTTCGGACCCCTTCCCCAAGGGCCACGAAATTCCCCCCTCTTCCTCCATATATACAGCCCTTAGGGCGTCGTTTAGACTTTGGGTTTTGTTTAGATTAAAAGTTCGCCATAGCTGCAACTTCGCGTACTTCGTTTGTGTTCAACGACCAGACAAAGGCGTCACAGAACCCCACCTTGATCAATAAAGCTTTCATCTTATATTCGCAATATCCAGATTGCAATCTCAGTTTCTTGCTTGTTCTTCGTTTGCCCGCAGGAAATAGACCCTCGTGGTCAGGTTGATCGTGCTCCGGCGTGGTCAATAACCTCTCGGAGTTGGTTTAGCAATTGCTAAGGCGCGACGTCATCACATGTTCGTAGTCGGATCATCAAAGTCGACTTCCAACAAAGCGATATCCATCATCTCATCGAAAGACGGGACACCTTTGCCTCTATCAAGTGGTATTAGATTTCCAGGTTGCTCGGTGAGATTTTACAGCGTAGTTTAGATCGAGTTTGTTCTTCATACCTACAGTCCAGGAAAAAGCCACAAAAAAATTAGGGTTAGTTCAGTATAACCGAACCAATCTGAGCCTTTGCATAATCTTTTTAGGGTTTTTGCTTTGTTGAATTTGCGGTTGCATCGTCGTGTCAAGTTGCTGGTCTTAGAGTGTAGTCTTTTAGAGTTTCGAGTTCTGGTCCTAAGTTGTCACGCCGCCGCCGCACCATCATCATCGCCTTGCCATCTACCACTATTGCTTATCCGCCACCGCTCTGAATCCGTATCCATATACCACCACCAATCCGTATCCATATACCACCACCGATCTGTATCCATATACCACCACCGCTACCATATACCACCACCGCTGCCATATCCTACCACCATATATCCACCACCAATCCGAGTTCTTTTCATATTCGGTTTGTTTTAGAGATCCATCTATTTCCCGTTTCGTGTTTCCTTGCCTGAGTAGGTCTCGGAAAAAAAAGTCTGGAGACCCCGGGGCAGTTTTTAGGCAAAAATTTCGGCAACCAAAAATATTTTTCCCTATCCTATTTTTAGGTCCCGGGAAGTGTTTTGAGACACTCGCCATCATAGTGATTTTTTGTCGCACTTTTTCGTCGTCGCTGCCCTGATTTCCAAAAAAAAATAGTCAAAAAAAATTTGTGCCCATCCTGTCAGTTTGACCTGGGAAGAGTTTTGAGACACTCGCCATTATAGTGATTTTTCGCAAAAAAAAGGAGCAAAAAAAAAAGAGCAAAAAAAATCCAGAGTGTGCTTTTCCCTTGTTTACGTGCAGCGCCGTGATTTTGTTAGTGTTCTAGGCTCGCGTCTCTAGCACGGTCTAGCCTAGGACCAGCACAGTACCGTCGTTGAGCGTTTCTTCAACTTTGCATCTCTGAATTGATTATTGCAGACCATTTTTGCTACCATATTATAAGCCTTCCCAGCTCCACATACATCTACATCGTGCATTTGTGATAGAGGCAAAGGTGTCCCGTCTTTCGATGAGATGGTGGCTATCGTTTTGGAGGAAGTCGACTTTGACGATCCGACTACGAACGTGCGAGGACGTCGCGCCTTAGCAATCGCTAAACCAACTCCGAGAGGTTATTGACCACGCCGGAGCACGATCAACCTGACCACGAAGGTCTATTTCCTGCAGGCAAACGAAGAACAAGCAAGAAACTAAGATTGCAATCTGGATGTTGCGAATATAAGAGGAAAGCTTTATTGATCAAGGTGGGGTTCTGTGACGCCTTTGTCTGGTCGTTGAACACAAACGAAGTACGCGAAGTTGCAGCTATGGCGAACTTTTAATCTAAACAAAACCCAAGTCTAAATGATGCCTTAAGGGCTATATTTATAGGGAAAAGAGAGGGGATTTTGTCCACCCTTGGCAAGGTGGGACTAAAACACCTCCTAAGTCGTTTCCCCTACAATATGGACTCTAAAAATAGATTACATGGGCCTGGCCCAAAATAAGGTCGCGGCACACCAATAATAAGCTATGGACGAAATTTATGAAAGGCCATCTTGTATATTTCGTCCATCTTCTTGTATGTCATCATGGTGGCTTCAAAGTCCGGAATCTCCACTTGAACCTCCGTTCTTGTTCTCCTCGCACGCACCTTCATCTCCGTGCTTGACCATGCTCCAATGTTCAACCTTCTTGTCCGTGCTAGGTCCTGATAATTTAATTGGCATATCTGAGCTCTAGCAATTGTTCTAAGAGGTAAAACAGCAGGGGATATGGGTGTAACTGGGGTGGCCATGTCCTCATCATCCTCCCCTTCTTGAAAACAAATCCGTCCTCGGTGTTGCTTAATCTGAAATCTGGCTAACAAAAGAGACAAGGTGTACACATTGTATATGTATATGTCATCCATTTTTACTGATCTCAGTTGGGGCACATGTGACACAGTTATACAAGAGCACCCTTCAAAAGTCATGAAATATAAAGCCTATATATTATCACAAGAATTCAAAGGCATGAAAATATTGCAACTTAGTTTGCACATATAAGTGAAGCTCTTGTTCATATCAAAAGATTGACAATGCTTATAATTAAACCATCCTAACATTGATGAATCATCACCAAGATTAGAGGTCATATCAAAATGATTAAACATTGGCACAATTAATTTCAAACGTATTTCATCCAAATATGATTTATTCCCTGATTCACATGATTCTTTTGCGTCAATAGTTAATTCAATGGGTTCACTCAAAATTGTTTGATCACATGGCAAAGTCAAATCATGAACATAGTCCTCTAAAATAGCTGGTGTGATCAAAGTAGTGGGTAGCTCATCGCATGGTTCATTTAAATTAACAAGGCATTCATCATACTCATGTGGAGGTGGAAGATCGGTACCTTTGCCATTACCTCTTATGATCAACAAAGATGATGTAGGCACTCTAGGTAGCGACACGGCACATGGTGGAGGTGATGTAGTGCTCTCAACAATGGATGTTGTTTTCATAGGAGACACAGTGGTGGAAGGAACAACCATCGCAACTCTTGGGATTTGCACCTTCCGCTTGTTTGTCTTGTGGGCAACACGTCTTGTTATCTCCTGTTCAGCTTTGTAAGCAAGACGAAACAAACGGTCCATATGATAACATGTTTCATGAATTAGTATATCCTGAATGTCACGGTTTAATCCGCCCCAAAATCTATCCATAAAATCTTCTTCACTTTCTTCTAAAGAGGAATGCAACAAGGTAGTTTGTAAATCATCATAATATTTCGTTACGGTGTCACTACCTTGTTTTAAATGTTGCAACTTTTTCATCATGTCACGAGTATAATAAGCGGGGACAAATGTATGTCGCATGGCAAGTTTCAAATCATCCCAAGTAGTAGGTATATAATCAGGGTGTAACCGACAATATTCACTCCACCAAACTAAAGCATAACCGGTGAAAGAACCAACCGCAACCTTAACTTTTTTATGTTCATCAAAATTATGGGAAGCAAATATATTATTTATGTTGAACTCCCATTCAATATATAAAGCAGGTCTAAAACGCCCATTAAATGGTGGTATAGAAACATTAACCTGAACATGTGCATCTGGATGTTTGTGCACCTCTCGTGACGGTTGTGATATTTGCATAGGTGGTGGCACGTCTCCCGCGATCGGCAAAGCCCATGAATTGACTCTAGATCCTGTCATGATTAGTAGAAACAAGAAACAACATCCAAAAATAATGCTCCTATAACTACTAGGATGTGGTGGTAAAACGCTCACAGTAAAGCAAATATCAATGTCTTACAAGTTCTTACCATGCAGCAGGCGGTGATCGGCAACCAGCGGTGTCAAGTAACTAACTCCAAAAGTTGGTTAAAGCGATTGCCAGGTGAACTATAGATACATGGTGTAGAAATATGTGGAGCTGGGTTGGCTTTATATATGTGGAAAAAAATGCTACAACCATGTTAATTAATGCAAGCTGAAAATTCGTTCAAAGTGGTCGAGTGCTGGTCCTAGGCTAGACTGTACTAGAGACGCGAGCCTAAGACACAGACGAATTCACGATATGCCGCGAACACCAGCCCGTATTGTTCTTCTAACCACATTTTTTTTTACAGCAACAAGACACGTGGTACAAGCCTCCTTTCACTTTTTCTTTTATCCATTCTCCAAAGAAATCCAATCGAGTGGGGCAACCTCTTTTTTTTTACCACAGCCAAAGTACTACAACGTACTAGTAGTCTATATCACAAGGATCACTATTTTTTTCTTACCTAAGCCCCACGTGGCAATGTTGGATAATGATTTTTTTTTCGTTGGAAACTAAACTTGCCAATCAAACCGAAATAACCCTTCCAAATATCACGTGAGCAACCTCAATTCTAGGAACTATTCACGTTTTTTTTCTTTATGGCTGATCTTACTTGCCTTTTCCAAGGAAAACAATAACAACAACCCTTCCAAAAGATGCGGCTGAAGCCTTTAATTCGTCCTCTCTTTTTTTTCTTCTTTTTTCTGATTGTTTCCTTTCCTTATTCTCTTTGCGTGGAGAGACCCAAACAGCAGTTTTTTTTTTCAATCTGGCCGATCCAAATCTGCCCAATATAGCACTAGTATCCCTTCACGTATCCTCTCCTTTTATGCACTTTCCAAACTCAAAACGTGGACACTATCTAATAGGATACCCACGAATCTATCATTCCAAATATCAGCAGTATTTTTTATTTTAGTTCGGGTCAGCACAAGTGCACCGATCAGATCTCACTCCCTATTTTTTTTATAAGCCGATCCAAACCTGCCAATCATAAAAAGATGCGCTGGTGGCTTTCCTTGTAACGTCAATTGTTTCCTTCCTTCTTGATTTCCACAAACACAGGGATTTATCAAAGAGAGCAACACGCCAGCACTTGCCTTTTTTCTCTGTCTTTTATTTCTTGCTAAATGCAAAAACGTGGCTGACTAGTACACTTTCCAAACAAACAGCACAACAACCGGAGCAACTTTCTTGGCAGAATCTTCCAACCAAATCAATTCGTTTTGCCTTCCAAACCAAGTACTAGTACTCCAATCAAATATGTTTCCTTTCTTTTCTATTCGGATCAGCCCCACGTGTAAAGAACGGCCTGCTCTTTTTTTTTCCAGGTAACAGTAGACGTGCAAGTTGGCAGAACGTGGATGTCTTTCCTTGTGCGCCTAGGAGAAGAATTTTTTTTTTTTACTTTTGCTGATCCACACGTCCTCTTTATCTCCAAAAGAAAAGAACAAACCAAACTCCACGTATTGTTGTTCTTGGAAACCAAAACGAATCTTGCTGGGTTTTTTTTCCTCTCCAAACACCAAACGTGCCACACAAGGACACGTCCCCAAGAACAACTAGTCTAATTCCTGTTCCTTTGTATTCTGCTATGTGACGATGATGTGATGATGGCAAAACAACTGATGGATGACGATGATGGCGACAGCGGTGGCGAAGAAAATGAATGGCAGTGGAAAACGATAAAGAAGTGGATGATGGTGTATGCGAAAGCGCGTGACAAAAACGTGACCAGAACTCGAAACTCTAAAAGACTAGATACTAAAACCAGCAGCTCGACACACGATGCAATTCAACAATGCAAAAACTAAGTGATAATAGCAAAAAGGCTCAGACAGTCTTGGACACGGATGAACTAATCTAACTTTTTTTGTGGCTTTTTTCTTGGACTATAGGTATGAAGAACAGACTTGATCTAAACTACGAAAAACTGTAAAATCTCACCGAGCAACCTGGAAATCTGATACCACTTGATAGAGGCAAAGGTGTCCCGTCTTTCGATGAGATGGTGGCTATCGTTTTGGAGGAAGTCGACTTTGACGATCCGACTACGAACGTGCGAGGACGTCGCGCCTTAGCAATCGCTAAACCAACTCCGAGAGGTTATTGACCACGCCGGAGCACGATCAACCTGACCACAAAGGTCTATTTCCTACAGGCAAACGAAGAACAAGCAAGAAACTAAGATTGCAATCTGGATGTTGCGAATATAAGAGGAAAGCTTTATTGATCAAGGTGGGGTTCTGTGACGCCTTTGTCTGGTCGTTGAACACAAACGAAGTACGCGAAGTTGCAGCTATGGCGAACTTTTAATCTAAACAAAACCCAAGTCTAAATGATGCCTTAAGGGCTATATTTATAGGGAAAAGAGAGGGGATTTTGTCCACCCTTGGCAAGGTGGGACTAAAACACCTCCTAAGTCGTTTCCCCTACAATATGGACTCTAAAAATAGATTACATGAGCCTGGCCCAAAATAAGGTCGCGGCACACCAATAATAAGCTATGGACGAAATTTATGAAAGGCCATCTTGTATATTTCGTCCATCTTCTTGTATGTCATCATGGTGGCTTCAAAGTCCGGAAATCTCCACTTGAACCTCCGTTCTTGTTCTCCTCGCACGCACCTTCATCTCCGTGCTTGACCATGCTCCAATGTTCAACCTTCTTGTCCGTGCTAGGTCCTGATAATTTAATTGGCATATCTGAGCTCTAGCAATTGTTCTAAGAGGTAAAACAGCAGGGGATATGGGTGTAACTGGGGTGGCCATGTCCTCATCAGTTTGACTGATGAGGACATCAATACAATTATTACACCCACAGTCCCTGCTGCTATACATACTGGACCAATTACTAGAGCTCGCGCACGCCAATTAAATTACCAGGTACTTTCGTTTCTTGCTAATGATTCTAATGTTCATGAGAATATGATGCTGCCTAAATTGGATACATTTGTTTTGCTTACAAATGAAGGGCCTAGCTTTGAGAAGGATGAACATTGGAGCAAGAACAAGCATGGAGATGATGGCATGCGCATGGGGAACAAGAACGGAGTTACAAGTGATGATTTCAGGACGTTGAAGCCACCATAATGCGTGCATGAAGCCTTGGACGAAATATACAAGATGCTACTTCATAACTTTCGTCCAGAGGCTATTCTAGGTGCTGCGTCACCTTATTATTGGGCCAGGCCCATGTAATTTCGAAATACATAAGTATAGGCTGTTTTTAGAGTCCGTATGTGTGGGGAAACAAGAGATAGGGTTGGTTTCGGACCCTTTCCTCAAGGGCCACGAAATTCCCCCCCTCTTCCTCCATATATACAGCCCTTAGGGCGTCGTTTAGACTTTCGGGTTTTGTTTAGATTAAAAGTTCGCCATAGCTGCAACTTCGCGTACTTCGTTTGTGTTCAGCGACCAGACAAAGGCGTCACAGAACCCCACCTTGATCAATAAAGCTTTCATCTTATATTCGCAATATCCAGATTGCAATCTCAGTTTCTTGCCTGTTCTTCGTTTGCTCGCAGGAAACAGACCCTCGTGGTCAGGTTGATCGTGCTCCGGCGTGGTCGATAACCTCTCGGAGTTGGTTTAGCGATTGCTAAGGCGCGACGTCCTCGCACGTTCGTAGTCGGATCGTCAAAGTCGACTTCCATCAAAGCGATATTCATCATCTCATCGAAAGACGGGACACCTTTGCCTCTATCATTGACTCTCCCTGGTAATCGCTCTATCCAAGCTTTGAGAGTCTTGACTACAACGGTTGCCGATCACCACCTGCTGCTGGGTAAGAACTGGTAAGAATTTGAGATTCGCTTGAAGGTTTTGTGACACACCACCATCACCACCACTTCCTAGTAGTCTGCAGGATCATATTCTTTTGTGTTTCTATTGCTGCTAACTATGGCAGGATCACAAGCCGATGAGACTGATTGGGAGAACATGACGAACAAGGAGTTGCATGATAAATTTCAGCAAATGATGAGTGGCCAGGTGGGAGATGTGCTAAACAGATTTGAAGAGGCTATGGAGAAGATAGATGCCGTGGAGAAGTCGTTCGAGACAAAGCTGGATAACAAGTTTACTGAATTACTCAAGCGTCTTCCCCAACCACCACCGGCTGCACATGTCGCACCTCTACAACAACAACAACCACATCTCCAACGCCGCCTTCCAAATCAAGTGGGACGAGCACAACGCGTTCCAATTGAGACTGGTCAAAATTCGGGTGCCGCTGCACCTACTGTTGATGCTTCTTTGGCTCATGCTACTGCGGCGGCTGAGGAGGATGACGATTATGCGGGCGATTATGAGGATGAGGTTGATCAAAATTAGAACTACGTGCAGCCACCAGCACCACCACCAGCAGGTCGACCTCAGGTATATATTCGCAACGGTAGGCCGGCACCACCACCTCAGGTACGAGATCATGACCATCTCCCTAAACTGAAATTGAATATTCCACCATTTGAGGGTAGATATGTTCCTGATATATATCTTACTTGTGAGTTAGAAACTGAACAACGATTTACATGTTTACAATATCCTGAGGAGAGACGTGTTCCTGCTGCTGTTTGTGCTTTCACTAGCTTTGCATGTGTTTGGTGGTCTGAACATTGTAGATTATATCCTGTTCCAGCTACTTGGGCTGCTTTGAAAACTGCTATGCGTACTCGTTAGGTTCCACCATATTATCAACATGAATTACTTAAAAAATTGCAGCGCTTAAGACAAGGGAAAAATTCTGTAGAAGAATATTATCAGGAATTACAAACTGGTATGATTAGATGTGGTATTGTTGAGGATAATGAAGCTATGCTTGCACGCTTTATGGGTGGATTAAATAAAGAGATTCAGACCATTCTAGAGTATAAGGATTATAATAATATCACTCGTTTATTCCATCTTGCTTGTAAAGCTGAACGTGAAGTGCAGGATCGACAGCCATTGGCGCGAACTAACTTTTCTGCAGGTCGACCTTCATCATGGACACCGCGCGCATCTTCTACTTCCACTGCACCAGCACCTCCATCTGGTTCCACCTCCAGCCGTAATACAAGAAAGCAGGCACAACCACCACTATCTGCCAAGAGTGCACCTGCCGGGCCTGCACAGTGCTCTTCTTCTTCCATGGCATCGACAGGGCACACAAGTGATATTATTTGTCGTCGTTGTAAGGGAAGAGGACATTATGCGAGAGAATGCAAATCTCAGCGTGTCATGATTGCTACTGAGGATGGTGGGTATGAGTCCGCTAGTGACTATGATGAGGAGACTTTGGCTCTTATTACACGTGAAGAACATGGTGGAGATGATTCTGAAAATGAGACGCAATACATGGCTCCTGAAGACGCTGACAGGTATGAATGTTTAGTTGCTCAACGTGTTTTGAGTGTGCAGGTCACACAAGCAGAGCAAAATCAGAGGCATAATTTGTTCCATACAAAGGGAGTTGTGAAGGAACGTTCTGTTCGCGTCGTCATAGATGGAGGGAGCTGTAGCAACTTGGCTAGCATGGAGATGGTGGAGAAGCTATCTCTCACCACAAGACCACATCCACATCCTTACTACATCCAATGGTTCAACAACAGCGGCAAGGTTAAGGTAACACGTACTGTTCATGTGCATTTTAGTATCTCTACATATGCTGATTATGTTGATTGTGATGTGGTACCCATGCAAGCATGTTCCTTATTACTTGGTACACCATGGCAATTTGATAAAAATTCTGTACACCATGGTAGAAATAATCAGTATACTCTTGTTCATAAGGATAAAAATATTACTTTGCTTCCTATGACTCCTGATTCCATTTTGAAAGATGACATTAATAGAGCTAACAAAGCAAAACAGGAGAAACATAAGAGTGAAAATCAGATTGTGGCAAAAGAATTTGAGCAACAAATGAAACCTACTACTAAACCATCTAGTGTTGTTTCTGAAATTAAATTGAAAAGTGCATGTTTACTTCCCACAAAATCTGATATTGATGAGCTAGATTTCAGCAAATCTGTTTGCTATGCTTTTGTGTGCAAAGAGGCATTATTTTCATTCGAGGACGTGCCTTCCTCTTTGCCCCCTGCTGTCACTAACATTTTGCAGGAGTTCGCTGACGTCTTCCCACAAGACGTGCCACCGGGATTACCACCTATTCGAGGGATTGAGCATCAAATTGACTTAATTCCCGGTGCATCACTACCCAACCGTGCACCATACCGTACCAATCCAGAGGAGACGAAGGAGATTATGCGTCAAGTACAGGAGCTGCTCGACAAAGGTTATATACGCGAATCTCTTAGTCCTTGTGCTGTTCCTATTATACTAGTGCCTAAAAAGGATGGTACGTCGCGTATGTGTGTTGATTGTAGAGGCATTAATAATATTACTATTCGTTAGCGTCATCCTATTCCTAGGCTAGATGATATGCTTGATGAATGGAGTGGCTCTACAATATTCTCCAAAGTTGATTTGCGTAGTGGATACCATCAAATTCGTATGAAATTGGGAGATGAATGGAAAACTGCATTTAAAACTAAGTTTGGTTTATATGAGTGGTTAGCCATGCCTTTTGGGTTAACTAATGCACCTAGTACTTTCATGAGACTAATGAACGAAGTTTTACGTGCTTTCATTGGACGATTTGTGGTAGTCTATTTTGATGATATACTGATTTATAGCAAATCTTTGGAAGAACATTTGGAACATTTACGTGCTGTTTTTATTGCTCTACGTGATGCACGTTTGTTTGGTAACCTTGGGAAGTGCACCTTTTGCACCGACCGAGTATCTTGTCTTGGCTATGTTGTTACTCCACAGGGAATTGAAGTTGATAAAGCCAAGATTGAAGCTATTGAGAGTTGGCCGCAGCCCAAAACGGTCACACAAGTGCGGAGTTTTCTTGGACTCGCTGGTTTCTATAGGCGTTTTGTGAGAAATTTTAGCACCATTGCTGCACCTCTCAACAAGCTTACAAAGAAGGATGTGCCTTTTGTTTGGGGTACCGCACAGGAAGAAGCCTTCACGGTATTGAAAGATAAGTTGACACATGCTCCTTTACTCCAACTTCTTGATTTTAATAAGACTTTTGAGCTTGAATGTGATGCTAGTGGAATTGGATTAGGAGGTGTGTTATTACAAGATGGCAAACCTGTTGCATACTTTTCTGAAAAATTGAGTGGGCCTAGTCTGAATTATTCTACTTATGATAAAGAACTATATGCTCTTGTTCGGACTTTAGAAACATGTCAACATTATTTATGGCCCAAAGAATTTGTTATACATTCTGATCATGAATCTTTGAAACATATTAAAAGTCAAGCTAAACTGAATCGTAGACATGCTAAATGGGTTGAATTCATTGAAACTTTCCCTTATGTCATTAAACACAAGAAGGGTAAAGAAAATGTTATTGCTGATGCATTGTCTCGTCGCTATACTATGCTTTCACAACTTGACTTCAAAATATTTGGTTTGGAGACCATCAAAGATCAATATGTGCATGATACTGATTTTAAAGATGTATTGCAGAATTGTAAAGAAGGAAGAACCTGGAACAAGTTTGTCGTTAATGATGGATTTGTGTTCCGTGCTAACAAGCTATGCATTCCAGCTAGCTCTCTTCGTCTTTTGTTGTTGCAGGAGGCGCATGGAGGAGGATTAATGGGACACTTTGGCGTGAAGAAGACGGAGGACGTACTTGCTACACATTTCTTTTGGCCAAAGATGAGACGGGATGTTGAGCGTTTTGTTGCTCGCTGCACTACATGTCAAAAAGCTAAGTCACGACTCAATCCTCATGGTTTATATATGCCTTTGCCTGTACCTAGTGTTCCTTGGGAGGATATATCTATGGACTTTGTTTTAGGTTTACCTCGAACAAAAAGGGGAGGGATAGCATATTTGTTGTCGTGGATAGATTCTCGAAAATGGCACACTTTGTACCATGTCATAAAAGTGATGATGCTGTTAATGTTGCTGATTTGTTCTTTCGTGAAATTATTCGCTTGCATGGTGTGCCAAATACTATTGTTTCAAATCGTGATACTAAATTTCTTAGCCACTTTTGGAGATGTTTATGGGCTAAGTTGGGGACTAAACTGCTTTTTAGTACTACTTGTCACCCCCAAACTGATGGACAAACTGAAGTAGTCAATAGAACATTGTCTACTATGCTTAGGGCTGTTTTGAAGAATAATAAGAAAATGTGGGAAGAATGCTTGCCTCATATTGAATTTGCTTATAATCGTTCATTGCATTCTACTACTAAGATGTGCCCTTTTGAAATTGTGTATGGTTTCCTACCTCGTGCACCAATTGATTTGTTGCCTCTTCCATCTTCGGAGAAGGTTAATTTTGATGCTAAAGAACGTGCTGAATTGATTTCAAAAATGCATGAGTTAACTAAGGACAACATTGAGCGTATGAATGCTAAATATAAACATGCTGGAGATAAGGGTAGAAAACATGTTGTGTTTGCACCTGGAGATCTTGTTTGGTTACATTTGCGTAAGGATAGATTTCCTAATTTGCGCAAATCAAAGCTAATGCCACGTGCTGATGGTCCTTTTAAGGTTTTAGCGAAAATAAATGATAATGCATATAAACTTGAGCTACCTGCAGATTTTGGGGTTAGTCCCACTTTTAACATTGCAGATTTGAAGCCTTATTTGGGTGAGGAAGATGAGCTTCCGTCGAGGACGACTTCATTTCAAGAAGGGGAGGATGATGAGGACATCAATACCATTGTTACACCCACAACCCCTACTGTTAAATATAATGGACCAATTACTAGAGCTCGCACACGCAATTTAAATTACCAGGTACTTTCGTTTCTTGGTAATGATTCTAATGTTCATGAGAATATGATGCTGCCTAAATTGGATATTTTTGTTTTGCTTACAAATGAAGGGCCTGGCTTGGAGAAGGGTGAACATTGGAGCAAGAACAAGCATGGAGTTGATGGCATGCGCAAGGGGAACAAGAACGGAGTTACCAGTGATGATTTCAGGACTTTGAAGCCACCATAAGGAGTGAATGAAGCCTTGGACGAAATATACAAGATGCCACTTCATAAATTTCGTCCAGAGGCTATTCTAGATGCTACGTCACCTTATTATTGGGACATGCCCATGTAATTTCGAAATACATAAGTATAGGCTGTTTTTAGAGTCCGTGTGTGTGGGGAAACAAGAGATAGGGTTGGTTTCGGACCCCTTCTCCAAGGGCCACGAAATTCCCCCCTCTTCCTCCATATATACAGCCCTTAGGGCACCGTTTAGACTTTGGGTTTTGTTTAGATTAAAAGTTCGCCATAGCTGCAACTTCGCGTACTTCGTTTGTGTTCAACGACCAGACAAAGGCGTCACAGAGCCCCACCTTGATCAATGAAGCTTTCATCTTATATTCGCAATATCCAGATTGCAATCTCAGTTTCTTGCTTGTTCTTCGTTTGCTCGCAGGAAACATACCCTCGTGGTCAGGTTGATCGTGCTCCGGCGTGGTCAATAACCTCTCGGAGTTGGTTTAGCGATTGCTAAGGCGCGACGTCATCGCACGTTCGTAGTCGGATCGTCAAAGTCGACTTCCACCAAAGCGATATCCATCACCTCATCGAAAGACGGGACACCTTTGCCTCTATCAACACTGGAGTAGGGTATTACACCACAACGGTGGCCCGAACCAGTATAAATCTTGCGTCCGTTGTGTTGCGAGTTCGTCGAGTTAGACCTTGAGATCTTAGCGAAGCTAGGACGTGGATCGGTAGGGGGAGATCTTCGTGAAGACCCGAGTGTTCGAACCTTGAGGGTTTTGCCGGAACCCGTGATCCGACATTTGGCCCTGCATCGGCCTCCCCTACCTGGCGCGCCAATTGTTGGATCACGGGTTCCGGCAAAACCCTCACGGTTCGAACACTGGGGTGCGCACAAAGATCTCCCCCTGCTGATCCACGTCCTAGCTTCGCTAAGATCTCAAGGGCTAACTCGACGAACTCGAACACAAGGGATACAAGATTTATACTGGTTCGGGCCACAGTTGTGGTGTAATACCCTACTCCAGTGTGGTGGTGGTGGATTGCCTCGGGCTGAGGATGAACAGTGCAAGGGGAAGAACAACCTCCTGAGGCGAGGTGTTCTTGTGCTTGGTGGGTGTGAGGATGAACTAAATGAGTTCGAGACCCGTTCGAGACTAGTTGCGTCCTACTGTGGTGGTTAATCCTATTTATAGAGGCCCTGGTCCTCTCCCCAAATATTGAGCAGGAAGGGAGCCAACAACGGCCAATTTGAAAGGGGACAGCTAGTACAGCTTATCATGGCAAAAGCAGTCTTCGCCTGCAAAAAGCTCTGGTGGTGACGCCAACTTGGGCTCCATGGTGACCTCCGTCTTGCCGTCCTGCTGGTCTTTGTCTCGTTGCACTGATATGGAAACCTTTGCTTGACGCCTCAGTACTCCGCGCCTGCGCTTGCTTCCTTAGCACCAAAGAGGAAACAAGGACACTGTGCGCGCTGGCGCCCGCCTGATCTTGATCGTCATGGCTCATGTCATGAGGACCTCGCGAGGTTTGCCTTGCCTTGATCTCTCTGCCCCTCGCGAGCCAACCTGGTGAGGATGCTCCCGAGGAGGTCTTGTGTCGTCCGCCTCGCGAGGCTTGGCCCCTCGCGAGGGTCTTGAGTACTTGTTGGTGAAGATGGGCCGTACGTGCCCGCTCGCAGAGCCACGCCGTGGGCCGCAGGCAGGCAAGTCTGGGGACCCCCGTTCCCAGAACGCCGACGGTAGCCCCCGGGCCCAAGGCGCGCTCGGGCTTAGCTTCGAGGCGAAGCCAAAGGTCAAGTGCGGAGCACCGCGGGCCCCAATAGCCTGCGGCCTTGGTCGACGCATGGCGGTTGATTGGACATGGGCGTCTCTGCTTCCCCACGCTGCCTCGGCAACTGCCCGACTGTCAAAGGTTGGCACAGACAGTGCTTGCCTTCGTCGCCCCCTTTCGCCTTGCTCCAGCTCCCCTTTCTCGCTCCTTGCTGCCGAAACGTCCAGATCTGCTCCCATCCTCCCCCCTTAGCACCAATGGCGCCCCGGAAGGTCAAGCTTGCCTCGTCGCTGGCTTGGTACGAGTCAGCCCTCGACGCGCCCAACGTCTCAGAGAAGAGCCTCGCCGCCATGCGCCTCCTGACGGCGGGGGAAAGCAACGAGAGGGGGAAGACTGATCTCCGGGCTGGCTCCGCCATGCAGGAGCCGGAGGGAAGCACCTTCTTCCCCTTCTTCACAAGAAGCATCGGGGCGGGGCTGGTTCCTCCCTTTTGTGACTTCTTCTATGAGGTCCTCGGCCACTACGGGCTGCATGCGCTGCATCTTCATCCCAAATCTATCCTTTTGCTGTCGATCTTCGCCTTCTACTTCGAGGCGTATCTTGGTGTGATGCCGTCTGTGGCTCTGCTGCGCCACCTCTTCCTCCGACGGTGGGGTTAATCCCAAGTCGGGCAGTTGTCAAGATGTGATGCCATCCGTAGCTCTGGCCCGCCGGTGGTGCTGTCTTCTACGACCCGCTGGCACCTTCGAAGCGGGCGCGGCGGTGTGGCGGCTGGTCGTAGCAACCACTGTTGGAGCTGTTGCCGGGGGAAGAGCCACCGTAGCTGGACGAGAAGCGGTCGGCACCAAGGGCGGGTTCGCCCTCATCCTCGTCTCGACCGTCGTCAAGGCCGAGCACCTCCTCTCCGTCGTTCACCTCGGGGCAGCACCCGACACAGCGACCATATTCCCCAAACACCCTCACGTAGAGGGTCGCATCACCGTCATACTTGAAATGGAGGGTGCACCGCCTGCCCAGCCGCGCGCGCGAGTGAACGTCTGCCAACCGCAGGCCAGAGCTATGTTGGCCGCGGCGGAGACCTCGACTGCAACCCAAGAAGCCCTGCTGCAGCAACCGTCCGCCTGCAGCCAGAGCCCATCTAGACCGGAGGCTCGCAGCTCGTCGGCGAAGAAGCGTGGGAGCTGAAGCCAGTTGCCAGCCGGGTTCTCCGACCAGACGACGAACTCCGGTAGCACCGCCGCCGAGTGGAAGCGCGGTCGGGGAGGTCGTGCAACCATGGCACGTCTCCCTTCATCGACAGGGCTGCCACGACTGGAACGACCCCTGCCACGCGCAGCGGCGCCACCGCGGGAATAGGGGGCCCTGGTGGGGGTCGCGGTGTGCTTGCGAGGACGACCACGTCCACACTTGAGCGCCGGGGAGCCGGGCCCCTCGCGAGGGGCCTTCCCCTTCTCCGCAGCAGAGAACCTCTTCGACGGCGCCATTGGTGTCACTGCTAGCAATCGAGCAAAGGGGAAGAAGCAAGCGGATGGGAAGTGATGGGCGACAAGGACTCTGCCCCCTCACCATTTATAACAGGAGAAGGCCAACCAGCGCCCCCCCACGATCACAGGTAATGATGGTTTTTCCTTGCATGTCGCAGGGACTTGTCAAGTCAGGCAGTTGCCGAGGCAGCGTGGGGAAGCGGAGACGCCCATGTCCAATCAACCGCCACGCGTCGACCAAGGCCGCAGGCTATTGGGGCCCACGGCGCTCCGCACATGACCTTTGGCTTCGTCTTGAAGCCAAGCCCGAGCGCGCCTTGGGCCCGGGGGCTACTGTCGGCGTTCTGGGAACGAGGGTCTCCAGACTTGCTTGCTTGCGGCCCATGGCGTGGCTCTGCGAGCGGGCCCGTACTACCCATCTTCACCAACAAGCACTCATGACCCTCGCGAGGGGCCAAGCCTCTCGAGGCGGACGACACAAGACCTCCTCGGGAGCGGCCTCACCAGGTTGGCTCACGAGGGGCGGAGAGATCAAGGCAAGGCAAACCTCGCGAGGTTCCCGTGACGTGAGCCATGACGATCGAGACCAGGCGGGCGCCAGCACGCACAGTGTCCTTGTTTCCTCTTTGGTGCTAAGGAGGCAAGCGCAGGCGCGGAGTACCGAGGCATCAAGCAAAGGTTTCCCTATCGGTGCAATGAGACCAAGACCAGCAGGACGACAGGATGGAGGTCACCGTGTAGCCCAAGACGGCGTCACCACCAGAGCCTTTTTGCAGGCGAAGACTACTTTTGTCAGGATAAGCTGTACTAGCTGTCCCCTTTCAAATTGGCCGTTGTTTGCTCCCTTCCCGCTCAATATTTGGGGACTGGACTAGGGCCTATATAAATAGTGCTAGCAACCACCGTAGGAGATAACTCATTCGGAAGCATCTCATCTCATCATTGAGTATTCCTCACCTACACAAGTGCACCTAGCACAAGAACACCTCGCCTCATGATAGAGGCAAAGGTGTCCCGATGTTTCGATGAGATAGCAATCGTTTTCTGTGGGAGTCGACTTTGATGATCCGACTACGAACGTGCGAAGACGTCGCGCCTTCCCCACACATACGGACTCTAAAAATAGCCTATATTGAAGTATTTCGAAATTACATGGGCCTGGCCCAAAAATAAGGTGACGCAGCACCTAGAATAGCCTCTGGACGAAAATTATGAAGTGGCATCTTGTATATTTCGTCCAAGGCTTCATGCACTCATTATTGTGGCTTCAAAGTCCTGAAATCATCACTTGAAACTCTATTCTTGTCTCCCTTGCGCATGCCATCAACTCCATGCTTGTTCTTGCTCCAATGTTCATCCTTCTCCAAGCTAGGCCCTTCATTTGTAAGCAAAATAAATGTATCCAATTTAGGCAGCATCATATTCTCATGAACATTAGAATCATTACCAAGAAACGAAAGTACCTGGCAATTTCATTGGCGTGCGCGAGCTCTAGTAATCGGTCCAGTATGTATAGTAGCAGGGGTTGTGGGTGTAACAATGGTATTGATGTCCTCATCATCCTCCCCTTCTTGAAATGAAGTCGTCCTCGACGGAAGCTCATCTTCCTCACCCAAATAAGGCTTCAAATCTGCAATGTTAAAAGTGGGACTAACCCCAAAATCTGCAGGCAGCTCAAGTTTATATGCATTATCATTTATTTTCTCTAACACCTTAAAAGGACCATCAACACGTGGCATTAGCTTTGATTTGCGCAAATTAGGAAACCTATCCTTACGCAAATGTAACCAAACAAGATCTCCAGGTGCAAAGACAACATGTTTTCTACCCTTATCTCCAGCAAGTTTATATTTAGCATTCATACGCTCAATGTTTTCCTTAGTTAACTCATGCATTTTTTAGAACAATTCAGCACGTTGTTTAGCATCAAAATTAACCTTCTCCAAAGATGGAAGAGGCAACAAATCAATGGGTGCACGAGGTAGGAAACCATACACAATTTCAAAAGGGCACATCTTAGTAGTATAATGCAATGAACGATTATAAGCAAATTCAATATGAGGCAAGCATTCTTCCCACATTTTCTTATTATTCTTCAAAACAGCCCTAAGCATAGTAGACAAAGTTCTATTAACTACTTCAGTTTGACCATCAGTTCGGGGGTGACAAGTAGTACTAAAAAGCTGTTTAGTCCCCAACTTAGCCCATAAACATCTCCAAAAGTGACTCGGAAATTTAGTATCACGATCTGAAACAATAGTATTTGGCACACCATGCAAGCGAATAATTTCATGAAAGAACAAATCAGCAACATTAACAGCATCATCGGTTTTATGACATGGTATAAAGTGTGCCATTTTCGAGAACCTATCCACGACAACAAATACGCTATCCCTCCCCATCTTTGTTCGAGGTAAACCTAAAACAAAGTCCATAGATATATCCTCCCAAGGAACACTAGGTACAGGCAAAGGCATATATAAACCATGAGGATTGGGTCGTGAATTAGCTTTTTGACATGTAGTGCAGCGAGCAACAATACGCTCAACATCCCGTCTCATCTTTGGCCAAAAGAAATGTGTAGCAAGTATATCCTCCGTCTTCTTCACGCCAAAGTGTCCCATTTGTCCTCCTCCATGCGCCTCCTGCAACAACAAAAGATGAACGGAGCTAGCTGGAATTCATAGCATGTTAGCACGTAACACAAATCCATCATTAACGACGAACTTGTTCCACGTTCTACCTTCTTTACAATTCTGCAATATATCTTTAAATTTAGCATCATGCACATATTGATCTTTGATGGTCTCCAAACCAAATATTTTAAAGTCAAGTTGTGAAAGCATAGTATAACGACGAGACAATGCATCAGCAATAACATTTTCTTTACCCTTCTTGTGTTCAATAACATAAGGGAAAGTCTCAATGAATTCAACCCATTTAGCATGTCTACGGTTCAGTTTAGCTTGACTTTTAATGTGTTTCAAAGATTCATGATCAGAATGTATAACAAATTCTTTGGGCCACAAATAATGTTGCCATGTTTCTAAGGTCCGAACAAGAGCATATAATTCTTTATCATAAGTAGAATTGTTCAGACTAGGCCCACTCAATTTTTCAAAAAAGTTTGCAACAGGTTTGCCATCTTGTATAACACACCTCCTAATCCAATTCCAATAGCATCACATTCAAGCTCAAAAGTCTTATTAAAATCAGGAAGTTGGAGTAAAGGAGCATGTGTCAACTTATCTTTCAATATCATGAAGGCTTCTTCCTGTGCGGTACCCCAAACAAAAGGCACATCCTTCTTTGTAAGCTCATTGAGAGGTGCAGCAATGGTGCTAAAATCTCGCACAAAACGCCTACAGAAACCAGTGAGTCCAAGAAAACTCCTCACTTGTGTGACCGTTTTGGGCTGCGGCCAACTCTCAATAGCTTCAATCTTGGCTTTATCAACTTCAATTCCCTATGGAGTAACAACATAGCCAAGAAAAGATACTCGGTCGGTGCAAAAGGTGCACTTCCCAAGGTTACCAAACAAACGTGCATCACGTAGAGCAATAAAAACAGCACGTAAATGTTCCAAATGTTCTTCCAAAGATTTGCTATAAATCAGTATATCATCAAAATAGACTACCACAAATCGTCCAATGAAAGCACGTAAAACTTCGTTCATTAGTCTCATGAAAGTACTAGGTGCATTAGTTAACCCAAAAGGCATGACTAACCACTCATATAAACCAAACTTAGTTTTAAAAGCCGTTTTCCATTCATCTCCCAATTTCATACGAATTTTATGGTATCCACTACGCAAATCAACTTTGGAGAATATTGTAGAGCCACTCAATTCATCAAGCATATCATCTAGCCTAGGAATAGGATGACGATAACGAATAGTAATATTATTAATGCCTCTACAATCAACACACATACGCGACGTACCATCCTTTTTCGGCACTAGAATAATAGGAAAAGCAGAAGGACTAAGGGATTCGCGAATTTAACCTTTGTCGAGCAGCTCCTGTACTTGACGCATAATCTCCTTCGTCTCCTCTGGATTGGTACGGTATGGTGCACGGTTGGGTAGCGATGCACCGGGAATTAAGTCAATTTGATGCTCAATCCCTCGAATAGGTGGTAATCCCGGTGGCACGTCTTGTGGGAAGACGTCAGCGAACTCCTGCAAAATGTTAGTCACTGCAGGGGGCAAAGAGGAAGGCACGTCCTCGAATGAAAATAATGCATTTTTGCACACAAAAGCATAGCAAACAGATTTGCTAAAAACTAGCTCATCAATATCAGATTTGGTGGCAAGTAAACATGCACTTTTCAATTTAATTTCACAAGAAACACTAGATGGTTTATTATTAGGCTTCATTTGTTGCTCAAATTCTTTTGCCACAATCTGATTTTCACTCTTATTTTTCTCCTGTTTTGCTTTATTAGCTCTATAAATATCATCTTTCATAATGGAATCAGGAGTCATAGGAAGCAAAGTAATATTTGTATCCTTATGAACAAGAGTATACTGATTGTTTCTAGCATGGTGTACAGAATTTTTATCAAATTGCCATGGTCTACCAAGTAATAAGGAACATGCTTGCAGAGGTACCACATCACAATCAACATAATCATCATATGTAGAGATACTAAAATGCACCCGAACAGTACGTGTTATGATGAGGACATCAATACAATTATTACACCCACAGGCCCTGCTGCTATACATACTGGACCAATTACTAGAGCTCGCGCACGCCAATTAAATTACCAGGTACTTTCGTTTCTTGCTAATGATTCTAATGTTCATGAGAATATGATGCTGCCTAAATTGGATACATTTGTTTTGCTTACAAATGAAGGGCCTAGCTTTGAGAAGGATGAACATTGGAGCAAGAACAAGCATGGAGATGATGGCATGCGCATGGGGAACAAGAACGGAGTTACAAGTGATGATTTCAGGACGTTGAAGCCACCATAATGCGTGCATGAAGCCTTGGACGAAATATACAAGATGCTACTTCATAACTTTCGTCCAGAGGCTATTCTAGGTGCTGCGTCACCTTATTATTGGGCCAGGCCCATGTAATTTCGAAATACATAAGTATAGGCTGTTTTTAGAGTCCGTATGTGTGGGGAAACAAGAGATAGGGTTGGTTTCGAACCCCTTCCTCAAGGGCCACGAAATTCCCCCCCTCTTCCTCCATATATACAGCCCTTAGGGCATCGTTTAGACTTTGGGGATTTGTTTAGTTAAAAGTTAGCCATTGCAACTTCGTGTACTTCGTTTGTGTCCAACGACCAGACCAAGACCGCTTACGGATCCCCACCACTATCAATACTTCATATATATTCGCAATATTCAGATTGCATTATCATATTCTTGCTCGTTCTTCGATTGCTTGCAGGAATAGACCTTCGTGGTCAGGCTGATCGTGCTTCCGGCATCGTCAGTAACCTCAGGAGATTGGTTTAGCGATTGATAAGGCGCAACATCGTGCACGTTTGTAGTCGGATCGTCAAAGTCGTCTCCACCAAATCGATAGTTATCATCTCATCGAAAGATCGGGACACCCTCGCCTCTATCAAGTGGTATCAGATTTCCAGGTTGCTCGGTGAGATTTTACAGTTTTTCGTAGTTTAGATCGAGTCTGTTCTTCATACCTACAGTCCACGAAAAAGCCACAAAAAAAAATTAGGGTTAGTTCATCATATCCGAACCAATCTGAGCCTTTGCATAATCTTTTTAGGGTTTTTGCTTTGTTGAATTTGCGGTTGCATCGTCGTGTCAAGTTGCTGGTCTTAGAGTCTAGTCTTTTAGAGTTTCGAGTTCTGGTCATAAGTTGTCACGCCGCCGCCGCACCATCATCATCGCCTTGCCATCTACCACCATTGCTTATCCGCCACCGCTTTGAATCCGTATCCATATACCACCACCGCTGCCATATACTACCGCCATATATCCACCACCAATCCGAGTTCTTTTCATAGTCGGGTTGTTTTAGAGATCCATATATTTTCCGTTTCGTGTTTCCTTGCCTGAGTAGGTCTCGGAAAAAAAAAGTCTGGAGACCCCCGGGCAGTTTTTAGGCCAAAATTTCGGCAACCAAAAATATTTTTTCCCTATCCTATTTTTAGGCCCCGGGTAGTGTTTTGAGACACTCGCCATCATAGTGATTTTTTGTCGCACTTTTTCGTCGTCGCTGCCCTGATTTCCGAAAAAAAAAATAGTCAAAAAATTTTGTGCCCATCCTGTCAGTTTGACCTGGGAAGAGTTTTGAGACACTCGCCATTATAGTGATTTTTTCGCAAAAAAAAAAGGAGGAGCGCAAAAAAAAAAGAGCGCAAAAAAAAAGAGCGAAAAAAAAATTCCTGAGTGTGCTTTTCCCTTGTTTACGTGCAGCGCCGTGATTTTGTTAGTGTTCTAGGCTCGCGTCTCTAGCACGGTCTAGCCTAGGACCAGCACAGTACCGTCGTTGAGCGTTTATTCAACTTTGCATCTCTGAATTGATTATTGCTTACCATTTTGCTACCATATTATAAGCCTTCCCAGCTCCACATAAGTCTACATCGTGCGTTTGACTCTCCCTGGTAATCGCTATATCCAAGCTTTGAGAGTTTTTGACTACAACGGTTGCCGATCACCACCTGCTGCTGGGTAAGAACTGGTAAGAATTTGAGATTCGCTTGAAGGTTTTGTGACACACCACCATCACCACCACTTCTAGTAGTCTGCAGGATCATATTCTTTTGTGTTTCTATTGCTGCTAACCATGGCAGGTTCACAAGCCGATGAGACTGATTGGGCGAACATGACGAACAAGGAGTTGCATGATAAATTTCAGCAAATGATGAGTGGCCAGGTGGGAGATGTGCTAAACAGATTTGAAGAGGCTATGGAGAAGATAGTGGGATGTTGAGCGTTTTGTTGCTCGCTGCACTACATGTCAAAAAGCTAAGTCACGACTCAATCCTGATGGTTTATATATGCCTTTGCCTGTACCTAGTGTTCCTTGGGAGGATATATCTATGGACTTTGTTTTAGGTTTACCTCGAACAAAGAAGGGGAGGGATAGCATATTTGTTGTCGTGGATAGATTCTCGAAAATGGCACACTTTATACCATGTCATAAAAGCGATGATGCTGTTAATGTTGCTGATTTGTTCTTTCGTGAAATTATTCGCTTGCATGGTGTGCCAAATACTATTGTTTCAGATCGTGATACTAAATTTCTTAGCCACTTTTGGAGATGTTTATGGGCTAAGTTGGGGACCAAACTGCTTTTTAGTACTACTTGTCACCCCCAAACTGATGGACAAACTGAAGTAGTCAATAGAACATTGTCTACAATGCTTAGGGCTGTTTTGAAGAATAATAAGAAAATGTGGGAAGAATGCTTGCCTCATATTGAGTTTGCTTATAATCGTTCATTGCATTCTACTACTAAGATGTGCCCTTTTGAAATTGTGTATGGTTTCCTACCTCGTGCACCTATTGATTTGTTGCCTCTTCCATCTTCGGAGAAGGTTAATTTTGATGCTAAACAACGTGCTGAATTGATCTTAAAAATGCATGAGTTAACTAAGGAAAACATTGAGCGTATGAATGCTAAATATAAAAGTGCTGGAGATAAGGGTAGAAAACATGTTGTGTTTGCACCTGGAGATCTTGTTTGGTTACATTTGCGTATGGATAGATTTCCTGATTTGCGCAAATCAAAGCTAATGCCACGTGCTGATGGTCCTTTTAAGGTGTTAGAGAAAATAAATGATAATGCATATAAACTTGAGCTGCGTGCAGATTTTGGGGTTAGTCCCACTTTTAACATTGCAGATTTGAAGCCTTATTTGGGTGAGGAAGATGAGCTTCCGTCGAGGACGACTTCATTTCAAGAAGGGGAGGATGATGAGGACATCAATACCATTGTTACACCCACAGGCCCTGCTGCTATACATACTGGACCAATTACTAGAGCTCGCGCACGCCAATTAAATTACCAGGTACTTTCGTTTCTTGCTAATGATTCTAATGTTCATGAGAATATGATGCTGCCTAAATTGGATACATTTGTTTTGCTTACAAATGAAGGGCCTAGCTTTGAGAAGGATGAACATTGGAGCAAGAACAAGCATGGAGATGATGGCATGCGCATGGGGAACAAGAACGGAGTTACAAGTGATGATTTCAGGACGTTGAAGCCACCATAATGCGTGCATGAAGCCTTGGACGAAATATACAAGATGCTACTTCATAACTTTCGTCCAGAGGCTATTCTAGGTGCTGCGTCACCTTATTATTGGGCCAGGCCCATGTAATTTCGAAATACATAAGTATAGGCTGTTTTTAGAGTCCGTATGTGTGGGGAAACAAGAGATAGGGTTGGTTTCGGACCCCTTCCTCAAGGGCCACGAAATTCCCCCCCCTCTTCCTCCATATATACAGCCCTTAGGGCATCGTTTATACTTTGGGTTTTGTTTAGATTAAAAGTTCGCCATAGCTGCAACTTCGCGTACTTCGTTTGTGTTCAGCGACCAGACAAAGGCGTCACAGAACCCCACCTTGATCAATAAAGCTTTCATCTTATATTCGCAATATCCAGATTGCAATCTCAGTTTCTTGCCTGTTCTTCGTTTGCTCGCAGGAAACAGACCCTCGTGGTCAGGTTGATCGTGCTCCGGCGTGGTCGATAACCTCTCGGAGTTGGTTTAGCGATTGCTAAGGCGCGACGTCCTCGCACGTTCGTAGTCGGATCGTCAAAGTCGACTTCCATCAAAGCGATATTCATCATCTCATCGAAAGACGGGACACCTTTGCCTCTATCAAGTGGTACCGTCGTTGAGCGTTTATTCAACTTTGCATCTCTGAATTGATTATTGCTGACCATTTTGCTACCATATTATACGCCTTCCCAGCTCCACATAAGTCTACATCGTGCGTTTGACTCTCCCTGGTAATCGCTATATCCAAGCTTTGAGAGTTTTTGACTACAACGGTTGCCGATCACCACCTGCTGCTGGGTAAGAACTGGTAAGAATTTGAGATTCGCTTGAAGGTTTTGTGACACACCACCATCCCACCACTTCTAGTAGTCTGCAGGATCATATTCTTTTGTGTTTCTATTGCTGCTAACCATGGCAGGTTCACAAGCCGATGAGACTGATTGGGAGAACATGACGAACAAGGAGTTGCATGATAAATTTCAGCAAATGATGAGTGGCCAGGTGGGAGATGTGCTAAACAGATTTGAAGAGGCTATGGAGAAGATAGATGCCGTGGAGAAGTCGTTTGAGACAAAGCTGGATGACAAGTTTACTGAATTACTCAAGCGTCTTCCCCAACCACCACCGGCTGCACATGTCGCACCTCTACAACAACAACAACCACATCTCCAACGCCGCCTTCCAAATCAAGTGGGACGGGCACAGTGCGTTCCAATTGAGATTGGTCAAAATTCGGGTGCTGCTGTCCCTACTGTTGATGCTTCTTTGGCTCCTGCTCCTGCGGCGGCTGAGGAGGATGACGATTATGCGGGCGATTATGAGGATGAGGTTGATCACAATCAGAACTACGTGCAGCCACCAGCACCACCACCAGCAGGTCGACCTCAGGTATATATTCGCAACGGTAGGCCGGCACCACCACCTCAGGTACGAGACAATGACCATCTCCCTAAACTGAAATTGAATATTCCACCATTTCAGGGTAGATATGTTCCTGATATATATCTTACTTGGGAGTTAGAAACTGAACAACGATTTACATGTTTACAATATCCTGAGGAGAGACGTGTTCCTGCTGCTGTTTGTGCTTTCACTAGCTTTGCATGTGTTTGGTGGTCTGAACATTGTAGATTATATCCTGTTCCAGCTACTTGGGCTGCTTTGAAAACTGCTATGCGTACTCGTTGGGTTCCACCATATTATCAACGTGAATTACTTCAAAAATTGCAGCGTTTAAGACAAGGAAAAAATTCTGTAGAAGAATATTATCAGGAATTACAAACTGGCATGATTAGATGTGGTATTGTTGAGGAGAATGAAGCTATGCTTGCACGTTTTATGGGTGGATTAAATAAAGAGATTCAGACCATTCTAGAGTATAAGGATTATAATAATATCACTCGTTTATTCCATCTTGCTTGTAAAGCTGAACGTGAAGTGCAGGATCGACAGCCATTGGCGCGAACTAACTTTTCTGCAGGTCGACCTTCATCATGGACACCGCGTGCATCTTCTACTTCCACTTCACCATCACCTCCATCAGGTGCCACCTCCAGCCGTTGATAGAGGCAAAGGTGTCCCGTCTTTCGATGAGATGATGAATATCGCTTTGATGGAAGTCGACTTTGACGATCCGACTACGAACGTGCGAGGACGTCGCGCCTTAGCAATCGCTAAACCAACTCCGAGAGGTTATCGACCACGCCGGAGCACGATCAACCTGACCACGAGGGTCTGTTTCCTGCGAGCAAACGAAGAACAGGCAAGAAACTGAGATTGCAATCTGGATATTGCGAATATAAGATGAAAGCTTTATTGATCAAGGTGGGGTTCTGTGACGCCTTTGTCTGGTCGCTGAACACAAACGAAGTACGCGAAGTTGCAGCTATGGCGAACTTTTAATCTAAACAAAACCCAAAGTCTAAACGATGCCCTAAGGGCTGTATATATGGAGGAAGAGGGGGGGAATTTCGTGGCCCTTGAGGAAGGGGTCCGAAACCAACCCTATCTCTTGTTTCCCCACACATACGGACTCTAAAAACAGCCTATACTTATGTATTTCGAAATTACATGGACCTGGCCCAATAATAAGGTGACGCAGCACCTAGAATAGCCTCTGGACGAAAGTTATGAAGTAGCATCTTGTATATTTCGTCCAAGGCTTCATGCACGCATTATGGTGGCTTCAACGTCCTGAAATCATCACTTGTAACTCCGTTCTTGTTCCCCATGCGCATGCCATCATCTCCATGCTTGTTCTTGCTCCAATGTTCATCCTTCTCAAAGCTAGGCCCTTCATTTGTAAGCAAAACAAATGTATCCAATTTAGGCAGCATCATATTCTCATGAACATTAGAATCATTAGCAAGAAACGAAAGTACCTGGTAATTTAATTGGCGTGCGCGAGCTCTAGTAATTGGTCCAGTATGTATAGCAGCAGGGCCTGTGGGTGTAACAATGGTATTGATGTCCTCATCATCCTCCCCTTCTTGAAATGAAGTCGTCCTCGACGGAAGCTCATCTTCCTCACCCAAATAAGGCTTCAAATCTGCAATGTTAAAAGTGGGACTAACCCCAAAATCTGCACGCAGCTCAAGTTTATATGCATTATCATTTATTTTCTCTAACACCTTAAAAGGACCATCAGCACGTGGCATTAGCTTTGATTTGCGCAAATCAGGAAATCTATCCATACGCAAATGTAACCAAACAAGATCTCCAGGTGCAAACACAACATGTTTTCTACCCTTATCTCCAGCACTTTTATATTTAGCATTCATACGCTCAATGTTTTCCTTAGTTAACTCATGCATTTTTAAGATCAATTCAGCACGTTGTTTAGCATCAAAATTAACCTTCTCCGAAGATGGAAGAGGCAACAAATCAATAGGTGCACGAGGTAGGAAACCATACACAATTTCAAAAGGGCACATCTTAGTAGTAGAATGCAATGAACGATTATAAGCAAACTCAATATGAGGCAAGCATTCTTCCCACATTTTCTTATTATTCTTCAAAACAGCCCTAAGCATTGTAGACAATGTTCTATTGACTACTTCAGTTTGTCCATCAGTTTGGGGGTGACAAGTAGTACTAAAAAGCAGTTTGGTCCCCAACTTAGCCCATAAACATCTCCAAAAGTGGCTAAGAAATTTAGTATCACGATCTGAAACAATAGTATTTGGCACACCATGCAAGCGAATAATTTCACGAAAGAACAAATCAGCAACATTAACAGCATCATCGCTTTTATGACATGGTATAAAGTGTGCCATTTTCGAGAATCTATCCACGACAACAAATATGCTATCCCTCCCCTTCTTTGTTCGAGGTAAACCTAAAACAAAGTCCATAGATATATCCTCCCAAGGAACACTAGGTACAGGCAAAGGCATATATAAACCATCAGGATTGAGTCGTGACTTAGCTTTTTGACATGTAGTGCAGCGAGCAACAAAACGCTCAACATCCCACTATCTTCTCCATAGCCTCTTCAAATCTGTTTAGCACATCTCCCACCTGGCCACTCATCATTTGCTGAAATTTATCATGCAACTCCTTGTTCGTCATGTTCGCCCAATCAGTCTCATCGGCTTGTGAACCTGCCATGGTTAGCAGCAATAGAAACACAAAAGAATATGATCCTGCAGACTACTAGAAGTGGTGGTGATGGTGGTGTGTCACAAAACCTTCAAGCGAATCTCAAATTCTTACCAGTTCTTACCCAGCAGCAGGTGGTGATCGGCAACCGTTGTAGTCAAAAACTCTCAAAGCTTGGATATAGCGATTACCAGGGAGAGTCAAACGCACGATGTAGACTTATGTGGAGCTGGGAAGGCTTATAATATGGTAGCAAAATGGTAAGCAATAATCAATTCAGAGATGCAAAGTTGAATAAACGCTCAACGACGGTACTGTGCTGGTCCTAGGCTAGACCGTGCTAGAGACGCGAGCCTAGAACACTAACAAAATCACGGCGCTGCACGTAAACAAGGGAAAAGCACACTCAGGAATTTTTTTTTCGCTCTTTTTTTTTGCGCTCTTTTTTTTTTGCGCTCCTCCTTTTTTTTTTGCGAAAAAATCACTATAATGGCGAGTGTCTCAAAACTCTTCCCAGGTCAAACTGACAGGATGGGCACAAAATTTTTTGACTATTTTTTTTTTCGGAAATCAGGGCAGCGACGACGAAAAAGTGCGACAAAAAATCACTATGATGGCGAGTGTCTCAAAACACTACCCGGGGCCTAAAAATAGGATAGGGAAAAAATATTTTTGGTTGCCGAAATTTTGGCCTAAAAACTGCCCGGGGGTCTCCAGACTTTTTTTTTCCGAGACCTACTCAGGCAAGGAAACACGAAACGGAAAATATATGGATCTCTAAAACAACCCGACTATGAAAAGAACTCGGATTGGTGGTGGATATATGGCGGTAGTATATGGCAGCGGTGGTGGTATATGGATACGGATTCAAAGCGGTGGCGGATAAGCAATGGTGGTAGATGGCAAGGCGATGATGATGGTGCGGCGGCGGCGTGACAACTTATGACCAGAACTCGAAACTCTAAAAGACTAGACTCTAAGACCAGCAACTTGACACGACGATGCAACCGCAAATTCAACAAAGCAAAAACCCTAAAAAGATTATGCAAAGGCTCAGATTGGTTCGGATATGATGAACTAACCCTAATTTTTTTTTGTGGCTTTTTTCGTGGACTGTAGGTATGAAGAACAGACTCGATCTAAACTACGAAAAACTGTAAAATCTCACCGAGCAACCTGGAAATCTGATACCACTTGATAGAGGCAAAGGTGTCCCGTCTTTCGGTGAGATGATGAATATCGCTTTGATGGAAGTCGACTTTGACGATCCGACTACGAACGTGCGAGGACGTCGCGCCTTAGCAATCGCTAAACCAACTCCGAGAGGTTATCGACCACGCCGGAGCACGATCAACCTGACCACGAGGGTCTGTTTCCTGCGAGCAAACGAAGAACAGGCAAGAAACTGAGATTGCAATCTGGATATTGCGAATATAAGATGAAAGCTTTATTGATCAAGGTGGGGTTCTGTGACGCCTTTGTCTGGTCGCTGAACACAAACGAAGTACGCGAAGTTGCAGCTATGGCGAACTTTTAATCTAAACAAAACCCAAAGTATAAACGATGCCCTAAGGGCTGTATATATGGAGGAAGAGGGGGGGGAATTTCGTGGCCCTTGAGGAAGGGGTCCGAAACCAACCCTATCTCTTGTTTCCCCACACATACGGACTCTAAAAACAGCCTATACTTATGTATTTCGAAATTACATGGGCCTGGCCCAATAATAAGGTGACGCAGCACCTAGAATAGCCTCTGGACGAAAGTTATGAAGTAGCATCTTGTATATTTCGTCCAAGGCTTCATGCACGCATTATGGTGGCTTCAACGTCCTGAAATCATCACTTGTAACTCCGTTCTTGTTCCCCATGCGCATGCCATCATCTCCATGCTTGTTCTTGCTCCAATGTTCATCCTTCTCAAAGCTAGGCCCTTCATTTGTAAGCAAAACAAATGTATCCAATTTAGGCAGCATCATATTCTCATGAACATTAGAATCATTAGCAAGAAACGAAAGTACCTGGTAATTTAATTGGCGTGCGCGAGCTCTAGTAATTGGTCCAGTATGTATAGCAGCAGGGACTGTGGGTGTAATAATTGTATTGATGTCCTCATCACGGTGCATCGCTACCCAACCGTGCACCATACCGTACCAATCCAGAGGAGACGAAGGAGATTATGCGTCAAGTACAGGAGCTGCTCGACAAAGGTTATATACGCGAATCTCTTAGTCCTTGTGCTGTTCCTATTATACTCGTGCCTAAAAAGGATGGTACGTCGCGTATGTGTGTTGATTGTAGAGGCATTAATAATATTACTATTCGTTATCGTCATCCTATTCCTAGGCTCGATGATATGCTTGATGAATTGAGTGGCTCTACAATATTCTCCAAAGTTGATTTGCGTAGTGGATACCATCAAATTCGTATGAAATTGGGAGATGAATGGAAAACTGCATTTAAAACTAAGTTTGGTTTATATGAGTGGTTAGTCATGCCTTTTGGGTTAACTAATGCACCTAGTACTTTCATGAGACTAATGAACGAAGTTTTACGTGCTTTCATTGGACGATTTGTGGTGGTCTATTTTGATGATATACTGATTTATAGCAAATCTTTGGAAGAACATTTGGAACATTTACGTGCTGTTTTTATTGCTCTACGTGATGCATGTTTGTTTGGTAACCTTGGGAAGTGCACCTTTTGCACCGACCGAGTATCTTTTCTTGGCTATGTTGTTACTCCACAGGGAATTGAAGTTGATAAAGCCAAGATTGAAGCTATTGAGAGTTGGCCGCAGCCCAAAACGGTCACACAAGTGCGGAGTTTTCTTGGACTCGCTGGTTTCTATAGGCGTTTTGTGAGAGATTTTAGCACCATTGCTGCACCTCTCAACGAGCTTACAAAGAAGGATGTGCCTTTTGTTTGGGGTACCGCACAGGAAGAAGCCTTCACGGTATTGAAAGATAAGTTGACACATGCTCCTTTACTCCAACTTCCTGATTTTAATAAGACTTTTGAGCTTGAATGTGATGCTAGTGGCATTGGATTAGGAGGTGTGTTATTACAAGATGGCAAACCTGTTGCATACTTTTCTGAAAAATTGAGTGGGCCTAGTCTGAATTATTCTACTTATGATAAAGAACTATATGCTCTTGTTCGGACTTTAGAAACATGGCAACATTATTTATGGCCCAAAGAATTTGTTATACATTCTGATCATGAATCTTTGAAACATATTAAAAGTCATGCTAAACTGAATCGTAGACATGCTAAATGGGTTGAATTCATTGAAACTTTCCCTTATGTCATTAAACACAAGAAGGGTAAAGAAAATGTTATTGCTGATGCATTGTCTCGTCGCTATACTATGCTTTCACAACTTGACTTCAAAATATTTGGTTTGGAGACCATCAAAGATCAATATGTGCATGATGCTGATTTTAAAGATGTATTGCAGAATTGTAAAGAAGGAAGAACCTGGAACAAGTTTGTCGTTAATGATGGATTTGTGTTCCGTGCTAACAAGCTATGCATTCCAGCTAGCTCTCTTCGTCTTTTGTTGTTGCAGGAGGCGCATGGAGGAGGATTAATGGGACACTTTGGCGTGAAGAAGACGGAGGACGTACTTGCTACACATTTCTTTTGGCCAAAGATGAGACGGGATGTTGAGCGTTTTGTTGCTCGCTGCACTACATGTCAAAAAGCTAAGTCACGACTCAATCCTCATGGTTTATATATGCCTTTGCCTGTACCTAGTGTTCCTTGGGAGGATATATCTATGGATTTTGTTTTAGGTTTACCTCGAACAAAGAAGGGGAGGGATAGCATATTTGTTGTCGTGGATAGATTCTCGAAAATGGCGCACTTTATACCATGTCATAAAAGCGATGATGCTGTTAATGTTGCTGATTTGTTCTTTCGTGAAATTATTCGCTTGCATGGTGTGCCAAATACTATTGTTTCAGATCGTGATACTAAATTTCTTAGCCACTTTTGGAGATGTTTATGGGCTAAGTTGGGGACTAAACTGCTTTTTAGTACTACTTGTCACCCCCAAACTGATGGACAAACTGAAGTAGTCAATAGAACATTGTCTACTATGCTTAGGGCTGTTTTGAAGAATAATAAGAAAATGTGGGAAGACTGCTTGCCTCATATTGAGTTTGCTTATAATCGTTCATTGCATTCTACTACTAAGATGTGCCCTTTTGAAATTGTGTATGGTTTCCTACCTCGTGCACCTATTGATTGGTTGCCTCTTCCATCTTCGGAGAAGGTTAATTTTGATGCTAAACAACGTGCTGAATTGATCTTAAAAATGCATGAGTTAACTAAGGAAAACATTGCGCGTATGAATGCTAAATATAAACTTGCTGGAGATAAGGGTAGAAAACATGTTGTGTTTGCACCTGGAGATCTTGTTTGGTTACATTTGCGTAAGGATAGATTTCCTGATTTGCGCAAATCAAAGCTAATGCCACGTGCTGATGGTCCTTTTAGGGTGTTAGAGAAAATAAATGATAATGCATATAAACTTGAGCTGCCTGCAGATTTTGGGGTTAGTCCCACTTTTAATATTGCAGATTTGAAGCCTTATTTGGGTGAGGAAGATGAGCTTCCGTCGAGGACGACTTCATTTCAAGAAGGGGAGGATGATGAGGACATCAATACAATTATTACACCCACAGGCCCTGCTGCTATACATACTGGACCAATTACTAGTGCTCGCGCACGCCAATTAAATTACCAGGTACTTTCGTTTCTTGCTAATGATTCTAATGTTCATGAGAATATGATGCTGCCTAAATTGGATACATTTGTTTTGCTTACAAATGAAGGGCCTAGCTTTGAGAAGGATGAACATTGGAGCAAGAACAAGCATGGAGATGATGGCATGCGCATGGGGAACAAGAACGGAGTTACAAGTGATGATTTCAGGACGTTGAAGCCACCATAATGCGTGCATGAAGCCTTGGACGAAATATACAAGATGCTACTTCATAACTTTCGTCCAGAGGCTATTCTAGGTGCTGCGTCACCTTATTATTGGGCCAGGCCCATGTAATTTCGAAATACATAAGTATAGGCTGTTTTTAGAGTCCGTATGTGTGGGGAAACAAGAGATAGGGTTGGTTTCGGACCCCTTCCTCAAGGGCCACGAAATTCCCCCCCCTCTTCCTCCATATATACAGCCCTTAGGGCATCGTTTAGACTTTGGGTTTTGTTTAGATTAAAAGTTCGCCATAGCTGCAACTTCGCGTACTTCGTTTGTGTTCAGCGACCAGACAAAGGCGTCACAGAACCCCACCTTGATCAATAAAGCTTTCATCTTATATTCGCAATATCCAGATTGCAATCTCAGTTTCTTGCCTGTTCTTCGTTTGCTCGCAGGAAACAGACCCTCGTGGTCAGGTTGATCGTGCTCCGGCGTGGTCGATAACCTCTCGGAGTTGGTTTAGCGATTGCTAAGGCGCGACGTCCTCGCACGTTCGTAGTCGGATCGTCAAAGTCGACTTCCATCAAAGCGATATTCATCATCTCATCGAAAGACGGGACACCTTTGCCTCTATCATGTTACCTTAACCTTGCCGCTGTTGTTGAACCATTGGATGTAGTAAGGATGTGGATGTGGTCTTGTGGTGAGAGATAGCTTCTCCACCATCTCCATGCTAGCCAAGTTATTGCAGCTCCCTCCATCTATGATGGCGCGAATAGAACGTTCCTTCACAACTCCCTTTGTATGGAACAAATTATGCCTCTGATTTTGCTCAGCTTGTGTAACCTGCACACTCAAAACACATTGAGCAACTAAACATTCATACCTGTCAGCATCTTCAGCAGCCATGTATTGTGTCTCATGATCAGAATCATCTCCACCGTGTTCTTCATGTGTAATAAGAGCCAAAGTCTCCTCATCATAGTCACTAGCGGACTCATACCCACCATCCTCAGTAGCAATCATCACACGCTGAGATTTGCATTCTCTCGCAAAATGTCCTCTTCCCTTACAACGACGACAAATGAACAGCCGCGTCCGGCACCTAGTCTTGTATTCTCACCAGCGCAGAGCTAAGTGCTGCCACTAGGATGTGGGAGGAAGCTCCCGAGGCCGGAGGGCGGCACTCTCGAGACTCCGGGGTGTGCACAGCCCCACTCATTATTACGTGAGAGTGTCACGAGCGGGAACCTTCACAGGCACTGGGCCTTGCTTCATGGGTAGAACTTCTAGAGGTGCTGGATGTTCCAGGCGTTATGGATGGGGATCCCGTCCTGCGTCTCCAGGCGTGTGGCGCCAGGCCTGGAGACGCGGGCGACCCTAAACGGGCCCTCCCACATGGGTGAAATCTTATGCAACCCTTCCCTGGAGAGCACTCGCCATAGGACGAGATCACCCACCTCGAGCGTCCTGGAGCGGACGCTGCGGTAGTGGTACCGCTGCAGCGCCTGCTGGTACCATGCCGCTCGGAGCGAGGCTTGACGGCGGCATTCCTCCCCCAGCACGAGATCCATCCCCCGCGTGGCGTCCTGGCATGCCTCGTCAAATGCCAAGACCCGTGTGGAGCGATGCCCGACCTCGTGTGGGAGAACCGCTTCGGCTCCGTAGACGAGGAAGAATGGAGTTTCACCCGTAGGCTTGGTGGTAGTGGTGCGGATGGACCACAGCACGGACTGGGGCTCGTCCAGCCAGCCCCTGCCACATGCTTCGAGCTTCTTCTTGAAGGTTCTTGTCTTGAGGCCTCTCAGGACCTTCGCGTTGGCGCGCTCGACCTGGCCGTTGCTCCTGGGGTGTGCCACTTAGGCATAGCATATCTGCGTTCCAAGGTTAGCACAATACGTTTTGAAAAGGTTGCTAGTGAACTGTGAGCCATTGTCGGTGATGATGCGATTAGGGACCCCGAACTGGCTCACGAGGCCCATGAACTTGACTGCCGAGCCGGCTGGGATGGTGCGGATGGCTTCCACCTCCGCCCACTTGGTGAATTTGTCGATGGCGACGTAGAGGTAGTGGTAGCCCCCCCGGTTCTTGGGGGAACGATCCCAAGATGTCCAGTGCCCAGACCGCGAACGGCCACAAGAGCGGGATAGTCTAGATTTGCTTCGCATGGAACTGGCAAGCTTCACAAGACCTCACCAGCTCGGTTGCATCGTTGAGTGCCGTGGGCCAGTAGAATCCGCTGCGGAACACCTTGCCCACCGAGCTGCGTGATGATGAGTGATGCCCACAGTCCCCACCATGTATGTCGGTTAGCAGCTCGTGCCCCTGCTCCCTGGAGATGCATCGCAAGGAAACATCTTTGTGTCGTTTTTGGTATAGCTCACCGTCCTGAATGTAGTAGGTTGTGGCCTGCCGGGCCACGCGTCCTGCGTCGTCCTCCTTCTCCGGCAAAGTTCCCCGCACAAGTACGCCTTAAATTCCTCAGTCCAGCACCCCACCTGAGGTTCGAGCGCGAGGAGCAGTCGTGCTCCTGAGGTCGGACCGCAGGCGGGGGCTCCCGAGGTCGGTGGTGGGGG